>NW_007258471.1:349839-396107 GCF_000164805.1 Carlito syrichta | reverse complement strand
CCGCGGGCTCAGGCAATCCACTCACCTCAGCCTCCCAAAGGCGCGGGATGACAGGCTGAGCCACCGAGCCTGGCTCCACCTTTTCTTTATGTGGCTTTGAGGGGAACTCAGGGGGACTTGGCTGACTGGCACTCCTGTCCCTCCTCTCTCTTCAGGTGGCTGGATGACCCTCTCTCCTCACATTCCCCTGCTTCTTTTCAGCAGCAATGGTGCAAAGCCAAGGGTTAGGGTGAGCCCAGACAGCTCCAGGAAGGACCACTTTGCAGAAATGCTTACATCCAAGAGAAACTCCACCAAGACATCGGCCGCAAACTCGCCATCAAACTCAATTGTGCGATCACCCTTAAGAACATACAGGCTTCCTTCTTCATCAAAACCTGGAAGAAACAGAGAGGCCCAAGGACAAGGTCACTGTGATGCAGAAAGAGCCATCGTGTTGACTGGGGTCTGGAACAGGGTCCTGTGTGCTAGAGGGGTCAGGATTAGAACTAGCATTAACCTAAGGATTGGGTCCCTTGAAACAATACCTCTGATGAGCTCCTAGAGTGGGCATTTAATTTGAAATAGACAAGAATGAACAATTCCACTTGGATTTTAACGGAAGAGAAGTATCTATTCTCTACAGACCACTGCTTTAGTTTTCCAAAAAATATTTCCGACCCATGTCATTCTCCCCAGCAAAAATTTTACTGGCCACTTCCCACCTGACCCTTAGCCTGGCAATTAGGTCCCTCCATAGTCTGGTGCCAACCGTATCTCTTCCTTCTTCTTTGAGTAGACCTGCACTCCTTTGAGAACCACTCTCTAGTCCCCTTGAGGAGCTCCCTTTACATCTCACCCACATGCTGTTATGAAAGGCTGTGTAAAGGAAAAGTCACAGAATCTCTGCTCTTATGTTCTCCTTGTTCCGCAAACCTGAAGTGACTTCCATCTTGGCTAGCTTCATCGGTTTCAACTTAGGATTCATTTTCCCTATGAGGATCACTCCAGTCTCACAGGGTTCATGCCGTTATTGATCTTTCCTCAGCTCCATGGACAATTCCTCACTGTCAAGGTGAGCTGTCTGAGGGCAGGATCATTGTCTTCTTGGTATCCCCAATGCCTTGCACAGAGCCTGGACATATCGGCACCCCAGAAATGTGTGTGGTCAGAAGAGACAGCTTATTTCCTGTCCCGGATGAATCCCACCTAGTTAGCTGGTGGAAGCGGCAAGGGCAGGTGCTGCGTCTTCTTCTTTTCTACCCTTAGTGTGATGTTCACAAGAGCTTGCTGGAAAGTTGCATTTCCCCCAGAAATGATAAATAACAGAGGGCGGCATTTAGTCCAACTGCGAGGCATCCTTAATTCCTTAGATTGATTGTTTGAAAACTCCCTCTTAACTGGAGCACGCTGTCTCCAGATGAACTCTTCTGCAGAACTTCCAGGGGCAAGAAGGCTAGACTGCTGCCAGCTGTGTCCCAAGGCATGTCTGAGAAGCCCCCGGTCCACTGGGGAGCGCGGTTAGTTAACGGAAAGGAGCAATGTGCCAGGTATTCCTGGAGCTGGCAATGGCGGATCTCAAAAGATGCCAAGGGGAACATCAGCCAGCGTCCTGCTGTTGGATTTGCCTTGAGCAAAACAGTTACAGGGCTCTTGTACTAGTTCAGGCACAGACTGACGGAGGTCACACTAAGGCAAACGGGAGTGGAATGAGGGTGAAGGTGAAGAAGCAGGTTCACCAAATGCAAGCACTGTCCTGAAAAACCCCAGGATCAAATAGCCAGAAGGAACCTGCCCCTGTTCCTCCAAGCTGAGCTTGAAGAAAAGGTTGCACCAAGTCCCCTTAAGTTCACTTTTACAAATGCCTGTCCAGTTTGTCCTCCCTAGATTCTTAGATTACTAGGGCACTGTTTAGTCTCCTCTGATTAAATTTACTACAAATTCTCCCAAATTCAACTTCTCATCAAAATAATGGGGAGGGAGAAGACTAAGAAATCAACAGGCTGCTGTGGGAGGAAGGAGAACCCATTACATTGTTTTTGACTCCAGGGAAAGAGTTAAACATATTTTGTTCCCATGCTCAAGGGGGAAAAAACAGCAATATATTCCTTAACATGTCTCCCGGGAAAGAGATATCCCAGACAGTCTTAATAATTCACTATCACTTTACAGTCATGAGTTCTTTCTTGTGCCTAAATAGTCTCCTACAATTTAAATCTTTTTTGAAAAGGCTGGTCTTGAAAATAAAATAGAAAACAGTTGTTTGTAATTTTCTAGGATAATGGACTTTTATGTACCTGAAGGTATTTATTGAACCACCACTAATCTTTTTTTTTTTCTTTTTCTGTGCTTACTACTCCAAATCCAATTAACCTTTCTTCAAAGGTCCTGTTTTATAACCCCCTGCTATTTTTTTAAATAGCTAGTCTTCACTGGTCATGCAGAAAAAACCAAATGGGCAGTACATGTGTGTGAATGTTTGGAAACCAGAGGAATTACCGATATTGTCTCTCCCTAGGATTACAGGGGTATGAATCTTAAAGGGCACTGCGCTTAAGCGTGACGTATTGACATGAGAGATTACAACTTCTACTGTGTAGTCACGTAACCATACCTCACCTAAACCCTCCCTCTCAGCCTTGGTGATAATGCCCAGCTGGTGTTTGGCCTTAAATTTAGAAACCTCTGGGAACCTGGAGTCACGACTATTCATGCTGCTTTTTGTTGGCTACTTCAGCCAAGAGGCAAGGAAATCACAGAAGATGGAAGAAGAGATTTTAACCCTCAGAGAGATCACAACAGTGGTGAGATCATAGAAACTGGCCTTTAGCTTGTCTTAGGAGCTGAAAATAAAAGCTTCCATCTTTAGCATCAGTTTCTCCAGGAAGAGACCCTCTTCATGTAAGATACAAAAATATTTTACGGGATTAATGTGAAACTATTTAATTCAGGCCTATATTTACTTTTATGAAACTCTTCTCCAATTTGAGACTAAGGTATGTAGGATCATTTTATATTTATTTTAAAATAGTCTAGTTACCATGCAAGAATAAATGCAACTGTCTTTTTTTTTTTTTTTTTTTGCTAGAACATTCATTTCTTCCCAATATACGGTATCTCAAAAACCACACTTACCCAGTTTCTTGGCAAGCTTGGCTTCTTTCTTGGCATCCACCATCACAAAGCCTATATCTTTATGTTCGAGGACCTGGGCCACAAGCTGAAAGGGCAAACAGAAGGACAAGTGGGCTAAAGGCTGAAACATGGTAGAAAATATCACAGGATTCGTATTTTTGATGTATTGACAAGAGGATTTTCTTCCGTACTTTCTGTTACTATGTAACCAATTCAAGAAGCAGCAAAGAGATTCTATGTATCCCCTAAGAAGAATGCTGAGAACCAAGGGGAGAAAAATCTGATGAACAGATCTAAGATGTATGACTGGGAAGAACATATCCACTGTCACGTACCATTTTCTGCCCTCGGAGTAGATAAAATTTGAATTGGGAATGAAAAGACAGGACAGAAGCATGGATCCCTGACAAAATCCCCAAGCCCTTCCCCTGCTGCCAGATGAATCTGGGATGCGGTGAGGCACAAGAAGACCTTAGAATAAAGGAGGCCTGTGCCACCAATATCCAAGCATAGCCTTTGAGTTTCCCCGCTCCCTGGGCTTGTGAAGTAGGAAAGTCCGTTGGTTATATCTGGTGAATGGATCTGAGATGGCCTCTCAAGCTTTCCTGCAGTACATAGAGAGAAAGAACTAGTTGAGTACCTAGGAGTAGGGCGGGGAAGTAACCATCAGTCTAAAGGTGAGGAGGATGTAGCAGTGGCCTAGATAGACAGATGGCCGAAAACTACTCTGGCTAGACACCGGCATACATGATGGCACCAAGCACAAGACTGACATCATGTTAAGCTTCCTGAAACTTGGATATGAGCAAGCAGGGAGACCCTCAATTGACTGAGATCTCTTTCTTGCCATCTGGTTGCATGAGGGCTTGAAATAGAAGGGAGAAGCTACCAGATACATCATGAAATACTAATACTATTTTTTTTGTAGTTAAACTTAAAAACATAATTGCAGGTTAGCATGCAGTTGTAAGAAATAATACAGAGAGATCTCTTATACATTTTATTGTGTCCCGCAATAGTAACAGCTTACAAAACTGAGGTACAGTATCACACACTGATGATTGACATTGATGCAGTTAAAATATAAAACATTTTCCATCAATACAGGATCCATCTGTTGTTCTTTAGAGCCACACCCACTGGTTCCTACCTCCATTCTCTCTTTAGCCCAGGGCAACCACTAATTTCTTAGTACTCCATTTCTATAATTTTGTCATTTCAAAAATTATATAGTCTGTAAACTTTGGAATTGACTTTTTTCGCTCAGCATAATTATCTAAAGACTCATCCAGATTTTTGTATGTAACAATAGGTTGTTTCTTTTTATTGCCAAATAGAATTCCATGTTATGGATGTGTCACATTTTGTTTAATCATTCATCCATTGAAGGACATCTGGGTTGTTTCCAGTTAGTGGCTATTATGTATAGAACATCTATAAACATTTGTGTATTGGTATTTGGGTTAAATATTTTTCTTAATTTCTCTGGGATAAATGCCTAGGAGTACAATTGTCAGATTGCATGGTAGTTGCATGTTTAGTTTTTTAAAAGAAAATGACAGTGTTTTCCAGAATGGCTATATTATTTTATACTCCCACAAGCAAGGAATGAGTGATTGAGTTTCTCCACATCCTTGTCAGCCTAATTATTTTTCATTTTAATCATTCTGACAGGTGTGTAGTGATATTTCATTGTGGTTTTAATTTGTATTTTCCTAATGGCTAATGATGTTGAACATTTTTGTGTGCTTACTTGTCATATGTATGTTCTCTTCTATGGAATGCCTGTTCATACCTTTTGCTCATTTTCTAATTGGATTGTCTTTTGATTGTTGTTTCGAGAGTTCTTTGACCCTAGCCTTTTTTTTTAAAGATATGTGGTTTATAAATATTTTCTCCCACTCTGTAGCTTGCCATTTCATCTTTTTTTAATTGACAAATAATAATTTTACATATTCATAGAGTACATAGTGATGTGTTGATACAAATAATGAAAGTATAGGGATCAGATCAGGCGAATTAACATATCATCATCTCAAATGTTTATTATTTCTTTGTTTGGGGAACATTCAATATTTGAATCATTTCATCTTTTTAATGGGATGTTTCACAGAACAAAGGTTTTTAATTTAATAAAGTTCAATTGATCACTTTTTCCATTTGTCTCAGCAACATTTGTTGAAAAGGCCACTTTGACATTTTTCATCCACTAAATTGATTTTGAGCTTTTGTAAAAAATCAGATTGCATATTTGTATGGGTCTATTTATAGTTTCTCTATTTTGTGCCATTGATCTATGAGTCTGTTCCTCTGCCAATATCACAAGGTCATGATCACAGTAGTTAAATAGGTCTTAAAATCAAGTAGACTACTTCTTCCCACTTTATTTTTCTTTTTCAAAATTGCTTTAGCTATAGTGATTCTTCAGCATTTCCATATACATTTCAGAATACTTACCAAAAATTCTTACTAGGGTTCTGGTACAAATTGCATTATATCTGTATATCAACCTGGGAGAATGACACATTTACTATGTTGAGGCTTCTAATTGATGAACATGGTATGTCTCTCCATTTATTTGATCTTCTCTGGTTTCTTTCATTAGCACTGCATAGTTTTCAGCATACAAGTCTTGTACAAGTTTTGTTAGATTTATACCTAAGTTTCAAATTATTTCAGCTACTGTAAATAATATTGTTTTTAATTTTAGCATCTATGTGTTTATTGCAAGTATATAGATATACAATTGATTTTTAAAATATTTGTCTTATATCTTGCAATCCTGCAGAACTCACGTATTAAGTGTAAGAAATTTTGTGGTTTTTGTTTGTTTTGTTTTTTGTAGATTCCTTGGAATTTTTCTATGTAGTCAATCTTGTCATCTGCAGATAATTTTTTCCTTTTTGATCTGTATGCCTTTTTATTTCCTTATGTTTCCTTATTGCACTGGCAAAAACTTCTACCCCTATTTCTTTTGTTGTTGTTTTTGTTTTGTTTTTGTTTCTCACTCTGTCACCCAGACTGGAGTGTAGTGGCCGCTCCTGGGCTCGACCTGCTGGGCTCCGGTGATCCTTCCGCCTCAGCCTTCCAAGTAGCTGGAACTACAGGCGCGTGCTACCATGCCCGGCTGATTTTTTGATTTATTGTTGAATTGAGGTCTCACCAAGTTGTCCAAGTGGGTCTCGAACCCACCGGCTCAGGTAATTCACTCACTCAGTCTCCCAAGGCTCAGGATTACAGGCTGAGCCACCGAGCCCGGCTCTACCCCTATTTTGAATAAGAGTGGTAAGTGTGTCTTGTTCTCCAACCTTGTTTATTCTTTGATTCGCAATCACAGGGATTTGTCTATTTTTCCTTTCAATTCTATCAATTTTTGCTTTGCATGTTACACAGTTCTGTTGTTTGGCTCAGGCATATTTAGGATTCCTTGTCTTCTTGGTAGATTGACCCTGGGTTTATATGATAACAAATACTATAAATCCCTCTATTTTCTGTTCTATGGTTGCTTCTTTCATATCCTTTTCATTCCTATGTCTTCCTTTCATTTTTTCCAGCATCTGTGGCTTTTCCCTTAGATTTCCTTTCTCGTTATAGTTTCCCATGGTCTTTCTTTGCCTATTCATGCCTTCCACTCAGACCTTCTCATCTGCTCCCGATCCTCTTTCTTCCTCTATGGATACTAACCACTTCCTTTCCTCTAAGATCAAGGATGCTAGGCTGAATCACAGAGTGCTACTCTGAGCAGTGCTCTGGTTGACGTGGGGATGGTGGTATGGGAGGCAAGCAACAAAAGACACTCCCCAACCCAGCCCCCTTCCAGTTTTCTCTCATCTCTTGAATTTTGGCTGGGATTATGAAAGGTTTAGGATGAAAGGCATCATCATAGGTGTGTATGTATGACTCATCTCGAGCCTTCCTGCAATACCCAAACAGACCAGTCTTTCTGCAAAGTTACTTGACTTTAGTCTGTTGCATTTAATCTATTGGAGCAGGTCATTTTTGAATGAGTTTTCTGGGTTTTGGCATAAGCCACTCTGTCCTGTTTGGTGCTGTCAAAATCTTAAGTTAAATGTTCCCTTGTCTATCATTCAAAGTCAATAATGATGAGACCTAATGGCTTTGTGATATAATAAGTTTCTCAGCTCCTAGAACAGGAGTTCCTGACAGTGGTTCTTAAAATTCAGTGTGCGTAAGTATCACCTGGGGCTACAGCGGAGCTTCCTGGACCTCAACACCACAGAGAAGACAATAGAGATGGCTGGGGCTCAGGAATCCACACTGCCACACCCCGTTATTCTGACACAACAGATCTCAAACCACATTCTGGAAAACACTGCCATGAATGGTTGGCAGTTCATCCAAAGTGTTATAGCATAGTGTTCTTCTAACTGTGACCCATGGACCCATTCTTGTCTCTTTGGGTTTGTCTTACCTTTAGCGTAAGAGAGAAGAATTAACAATAGTAAGAATAACAAATGAAAGAAAATACGAAATTTACTCAGAGAATTAAACAGAGAATATAAGTCTGGCCTCTCCTAGGAACACACTATCATGTTTTGTTTGTTTTTAAGTAGATGTAAATGTGTGCCTCTCCTAGGAATGTAAAGCCTGGCCTTCTGGTTATCTTATTGATATGTATATCAATTACTCCCTCAGTAATGACTTTTTAAGATATATGGGTGAGAGGTACTACCTTAAATGAACTCATTTCAGCTTTCCTGATTTCTTAGTTAACTAAGCACAGCCAATTACTATCCTATGCCATAGATGGGTAGACAGATGGCCCAGGGTCCCACCTAGCTGAGCCCTGCCGGTTTCCTCCTCAGAACTCTTATGCACAATCCCTGCAGCACTCTTGTCACTCTTGCCTCCCACCCCGATTAAGCCCAAAGCCCACCCACTTGAGCTGTCATCACTGGGGTCAGCCCTAGTGAGTCCCCTTGGTGGATCTATGCCAAGGGTGGCCAGGGCTGGAAACAACCCGAGAGAGCAGGGGGACTGTGTTGGGGTAGGATGGTAAAAATCTGGAGCCTTCTGGGCTGCCTCCTGACATGGCCTGGCTTCCTGGGATCAAGAGCCTCTGCTGAGCCAGTGTGACAGGCAGGGCACTGTCTGCCTCTCACACTTGACTTGCCCTGGCCTCTGCCTTTGCTCTGGTCCTAAATCTGCTGCTCACATGTTCCCTTTTTTTCTGTTGCCCAGTGTCACTGTGCTCCTGGGTCACTGCCAGCCCTGGTCACCCTTGACTGCAGAGCCCGGCTCCAGGCTTATCTTTCACCTCATTCTCCTTGCTGGAACTCTAATAGCCCGTCACAGGGGCACTTCATTCTGACACTTATTTTGTAATCACTAGTGTTGTAAGGAAGTCTCTTCTGTGTTGGGACTCTTTCCTCCGTAAAGAAGGACCAGTTTTGTGCTTCTTTTGTAGACACTCAGCATATTTGTGGATGAATGGATGGATTGGTCTGAATACTTCACAAGTTCAGGAGCCTTGTGAGCCAAAGGGACAAGAGACAATTGTCAGCAAGTTGTGACTAATACAGCAAATACAGTTACATAAATGAGAAGAAAAGGAAAGTCAATATATGTCCTAAATTCCCAGAAAACTGGTTTACTCTTTTCACGTGTTATTGCCATCTTCTCCTGTAGAAATGTAACCATTCCTCTGTTGGTTTTGTTTGTTTGGTAGATTGGTTGCTTCTCAGGCAGTCTTACTTGCCGTCAATCTGTCCTGGAGAACTGGATTGTCTCTTATTGGTTGGCTGCATTCAGTCCCTGGGGACTGGTCAGTGCTCATTCTTTAGAAACAGGATTTGCGTTAACCATTGCTGATGCTTTTGAATACAAGAAGAACTTTTAAAAGTTCTATGTAGGCCGGGCATGGTGGCTCAGCCTATAATACCAGCACTTTGGGAGGCTGCGGCAAGAGGATTGCCTGAGGCCAGGGGTTCGAGACCAGCCTGGGCAACTTGGTGAGACCTCGTCTCTACAATAAATCACAAAAACCAGCTGGGCATGGTGGCATGCATCTGTAGTCCCAGCTACTTGGAAGGCCGAGGCAGAAAGATCACCTGAGCCCAGCAGTTTGAGGCTGCAGTGGCCATGAGCGTGCCACTGCACTCCAGCCTGGGCAACAGAGTGAGACTCCAACTCAAAAAAATTAAATAAATAAATAAAAGTTCTATGTAAATAATACACATAATTCAATAGGAAAGAAGTAGATATTTGCAGTGTAGCCTGACTCTCTCTTTTTTAAATATTGTATTCTGTAGGTAAATTTTATTGCATCACTGTTACCTCAGAGTGATGATGGGGCCAAGTAGATTGATCTTATCGTCAAGTGCACCCATGGATAGTAGATCCCAGTGGTTCAGAGCACAGGGCTTGGAATTAGAAACTTGGATTCCTGACTTAGCTACAAGTCTGTGCTGTGACTCCACTATAAAGTGTGAACAATAACAATATCCATTCCATGATTTGGTGGTTAACTAAAAAAGTGCATGTAAAGTGTTTGACCCAGTCTTGGCATGCAGTAGGTGCTTAGTAAACGTTAGATTTTCTTCTTAATATTATGACAGCTCAATAGGGTTCTGGTTCCTGTGCCAGTTCAAAAATACTAAAGTCTTGCCAACTTTAGTTGCAATGGAGAAATGGAGAATCTACTATGTTAAGAAGGTACTGTGCAGAACAAAAATGTCTAAGACACGTGTCAGCTTCAAAGACCTTGTGATTTAATGAGGGAGGAAACTAATAAAAATTTAGCACAAAGTACTACAGGACTATGACAGAAAATAAGGGATATGGAGACTTAAAGTGAGAGGTCAAATCATGCACAGCCTAGTGGACTGTGTTAAGTACTGTGGATTCAATTTTCATACACTCAGGATGAATCTGAAATGCCCACCGTGGCCAACGAGCCCTGCAGGGTTTGACCCACCTGCCGTTCCAGCCTCACTTGGGACCCTGTTTCTTAATTTATACCATATTCTCCTGCTCCTCAACATATCAGGCTCTTCCTGGCTCAGGTCTCTGCACAGGGTCACGTCATTCAACTACACTCTCAAGCCCTAGGCCAGGCGTGAGCTTCAGTTGTCTGCAGGGACACCCTGTTCTCATTCACACAAAGACATGACGCACGCTCTGCCTCCACATATGCCCTCCTTCTGTCTAGAAGACCCTGTCCCCCCATTCTTTGTCAACTCCTCCATCCTTGACATCAACACTTAACTGTTAGTTCCTCAAAAGGCATTCCCTGGCTCCCAATCTCAATTTTCACCCCTTTTTGCCCTTGAACTAGCACCCTGTTCTTTACCTTTGCAACCCTTTCTCAGTTGCAAGTGCACACTAGCTTACATGATTATTCATCTATCAACTGTCCATATTGCATCCTGCCAGCTCCAGGTCAATGTCTGTTCTTCCCTCTATGCTATCTCTAGCAACTAGCAAAATACTTGAGCAGAGTAGATTTTTAAAAAATAGTCGTTTCTTTTTTTTTGAGTTGGAGTCTCACTCTGTGGCCCAGACTGGAGTGCAGTGGCCGCTCCCGGCCACCGCAGCCTCGACCTGCTGTGCTCCGGCGATCCTTCCGCCTCAACCTTCCGAGTAGCCGGAATTACAGGCGCGTGCTACCACGCCCGGCTGATTTTTTTGATTTATTGTAGAGATGCGGTCTTGCTGCCTGGGCGGGTCGAACCCGTGGGCTCAGGCCATCCACTCACCTCAGCCTCCCAAAGGCGTGGGATTACAGGCTGAGCCACCGAGCCCAGCTAATAGTTGTTTCTTAAATAAATGAATGAATGAAGTGGGAGGCCACTCAGAAGAGGGAAGACCAGCTAGACCTTAGAAGAGGCATGAGTGAATGGCTCATTCAGAGACTGAATTCAGCTACTTGGCATGAATTCAGATTTAGCGAGTCCGCAGTCATAGAAACCCAGCCAAAAGCAGGAGGGGTGCATTTAGGGCTCAGGAGAGAGGTCCCGGATGGAGCTGTGGGAGTGAGAGGTGAAGGCATGAGGGTAGGTGACATCTTCAGGAGGTGAGTGTGCGAGAAAGCCACAAGGTCAAGGGCTGACTGTCTCAGAGAGCCTGCCATGGAGATGGCTCCAGAAGCAGAGAGGAGCCACTGGAGGAGTGAGGGGAGGTAAGCCTCATGTCCCAGCTCCAAAGTCACGGAGGAGCGAGTGGTTGTATCAAATGTCTCAGGGAGTTGAGGAAGGGTGGGACCCCCAGGAGGGCTCTCATTTCAGGACTGGTAAGCCACGGCTGACCTTCTAGAGAAGAGCCGGGACAGAAGCCAAAACACTGGGAGCTACACAGTTGGGTGGGTGGCAAGGACATGTTTGAGCAGGTGTGGATCACTCATTCAAGGAGTCTGCCCACGAAGGGAGGGGTAAACTCTCACAGCAGCGAGAGAGGCACGCTCCCGGTGCTGCATAACCGTACCCTGGGCTTCCCGGGACAGCACATTCAATAGCTCCATGCGTGTCCCTCCCAATCCAGGCCCTTTGTAGGACTTGTCAGCCCTAATCCAGGGAAAGACAGGACAGTCACACTTGCACCACTGTCCAAGGACTGTCTCTGTGGAGGAGAAAGACTGATTGACTTCATGGTCAGATGGAGGGCAAGGAAGGTTTGGGGTGGTAAAGAAAAAGGAGATTGTTCCCTATTGAAGGGAGGTGGGTGGGGATTTCTTTCTGCAGGATTAAGAATCTGAAAAAAAAATCTGAGAACTTCAGTCTGGGGAAAATGTCACAGATCTCTGCTCAAAGTGAATGTCCCTCAGGCTAGTCATTAAAAATACTCTGGCCGCAACCCTGCTTTTTCCATGTAAGCCAAGAGCCAAATGACTGTTTTTACCCACTGTCCCTGATACCATCTGGTGACATGTCAAGCAATTCAACAACTGTGTGTCCTCCCCTGAAACCAGAGAGCTGACGTTTATCTCTGGTAATCTCCTGTCACTTTCTGCTGCCCTCAAATTAGGCCTGGGCTATGTATAGCAGGGCGGTTGGCACGTGACATGTCCATGGAGGAGACTGACAAGGGACAGAACAGCATTTTATGGGATTCAAGTGAATATTGGGGTCTCTTGGGGCTCGACTGGGTGGCCTCTAAAAGAGTTTTGGGGGAGAGGGAGGCTGTTGATTTATTTTTATTTTTATTTTTTGGCACTTTGTGACTCTCACCTTGTTCAATGCCAAGGAAGAGACCCAAGGGCCGATGCTGTGTATGTTTTCCACCCTACCTGTCTGAGAGGCTGTATAACAATATCAACAGCAATAAAACTAGCATGGCATTTATTGGGTATTTACGGTATGCCAGCTACTGCTCCAAATCCCTTCAAAGGATAATCTTATTGAATCTTTACGGAACCCTTGTGAGGTGGACGCTTGCAGATGAGGAAATGGAGGTACAAAGCAGTTAACCAACTTGCCCAGGGCCTCACAGCACTTAAAGGACCTAGCTGGGGTTCCCACCTGACACTCTGTTACGTTTTACCCCCACGCCTGGGCCTCAGGGATCTGGGCCCAAATTCTGGCTTTGCTACTTACCAGCCCTGAGAGTCTGAGCAAGTCACAATTTGATATTCAATTTTCTCATCTGAAAAAATGAGACCTCATCTTGCAGGAATGACATATATACACATACTTAGTGAAATTTCCCTACAAATTAACTGCAGGGCAAACCTCACCA
Source organism: Carlito syrichta (assembly GCF_000164805.1). Classification (NCBI taxonomy): domain Eukaryota; kingdom Metazoa; phylum Chordata; class Mammalia; order Primates; family Tarsiidae; genus Carlito; species Carlito syrichta. The sequence goes on along the minus strand of NW_007258471.1, from coordinate 383,300 downwards.
CTTTAAGTCAGAGGTTCTTTTTGTTTGTTTGTTTGTGTGTTCTTTTGAGTTGGAGTCTCACTCTGTCAGTGCAGTGGCCGCTCCAGCCACCACAGCCTCGACTAGAGTGCAGTGGCCACTCTGGCCACCACAGCCTCGACCAGCTGAGTCTGGCGATCCTTCCGCCAAGGAGCTGAAACTACAGGCACGCGCTACCACGCCTGGCTAATTTTTGATTTATTGTAGAGATGAGATCTCGCCAAGTTGCCCAGGTGGGTCTTGAACCCGCGGGCTCAGGCAATTCACTCACCTCGGCCTCCCAAAGCACTGGGATGACAAGCTGAGCCACCGAGCCCGGCCATTCAGAGGTTCTTGAACGCGGATGCACATCAGCATTCCCTGAAGAGGAGGCTGGTGGAAACAGATTTCTGGGTCCACCCAGAGTTCTCGATTTCAGCAGATCTGAGATGGGACCCAAGAAACTGTGATTCTGACCGGGGCCCAGGTGCCCCTGAGGATGCCGGTCTTGGACCACACATTGAGAACCAATGCTCTCCCAGTCTCTGACACACCATCACAGTCTTATTGTGTAGTGTTTTGCGATGACCAAACTGACAGAGGGAGGGAGGTTATCCCTGAAGGCCAGGTTTCTTGTTTGTTTTGTTTCATGCTAAAAATAGATTGTTGCGATGGGATTTTTAAAAAGTGAATTCAGTGGACACAGGGCTAGGCCATGCCCTTTTCCAATTTTTCCTCCACAAAATTCTGTGCCAAAGAGCCTGTGAAAATGCAGTCTCTTCCTCTGGTAACCCCTCCCTGCAACTCTCCCTGGGAAAAAGTCCCACATGGCACTCGGTGTTTTTCTGGAGTCAGAGAGAAGATCATCCCTTTTCAAAAATAATTTTCAGTGAAGGTTGATGCCCTTCATTTTTAAAAGGGGGCAGGGTGCTTCAGCTCACAGAGAGACTTCCCAGATATAAAATAATGAGCAGGGCTCATGCCTGTAATGAAAGCACTTTGGAAGACCGAGGTGGCTGGATTACTTGAGTCCAGGAGTTCAAGACCCGCCTGGGCAACATAGCAAAATCTCGTCTCTTCAGAAAAATCTAAAAATGAGCCAGGTGTGGTGGTGCACATGTGTAGTCCTAGTTACTCGGGATGCTGAGGTGGAAGGTTCACCTAAGCCCAGGAGGTCAAGGCTGCCATGAGCAGTGATCACGACGATCGTGCTACTGTACTCCAGCCTGGGCAACAAAGTGAGACCCTTACTCAAAATAACAATAATAATAATGACTGGACAAAGATTTTCTTTGACATACCTCTTCCACGGTACACATTTAAAAAACTCATTATGACTTGGGTAAGCTTTACACAATGTCTGGATAGTTTTTATTTTGATGGTGTCTCCTAATGACAATAAATACATGGGCAATTCAAGTGAGTGGAGAGAGGTAGTTTTCAGTGTGTTTTCGCATCCGCAGTGCTTTCAAGAGCTTCCCTGTACCATGTAACAAACCTGTGCTGGTCACTTCACACAAGCCACCTCTTTTGATCTTCTTCTTCTTCTTCTTCTCTTTTTTGGGAGTCAGAGTCGCACTCTGTTGCCCAGGCTGGAGTGTGGTGGCATGTTTATGGCCACTGCAGCCTCGGTCTGCTGGGCTCAGGTGATCCTTCCGCCTCAGCCTTCCAATTAGCTGGAACTATAGGCACATGCTACCATGCCCGGCTCATTTTTTGTTTGTTTGTTTTATGGTAGAGATGAGGTCTGGTCTCGAATCCCTGGGCTCAGACAATCCTCTCGCCTCAGCCTCCCAAAGTGCTGAGATTACAGGCTTGAGCCACCGCCCCTGGCCTCTTTTGATCTTCTTAAGAACCCTATGAGAAAGGTATTGTGGCTTATAATTTACAAGGAAGTACTCAGCCTTGAGGAGTTAAGTGACCTGCCTGTGGTCACAGTTATTGCAAGGACTCAAACCCAGACAGGTCTAACTCCAAGTCCGGAGTTTCGTACACTGCTAAGTGCTGTTGCCAGCTGTCACGTATGGGCTGTACTCGTTTTTTCTTCTGAGGCTGGAGGATGCTGTCATCTCCTTCATAGACAAATTGGGTGTGTGTGATCAAGCCAGCAGTTGGGTACCCTGAGTGAGAGTGCGTGCTGTGTGAGGTAGAGGCCGGCGAGCATGTGAGGGAGTACCTGTTGGCTCTCTTGGCCCACCCAGCACTCGGCAGATGGCGAGGAGAGGCCTGCTTGGCTTGGGCACCTGGGCAGCAGGTGGGCACTCCTGGAACCAGACACTCTGGGCACTCAGAAGCGGCTCTGGCCTGCCCAGTCCATCACATTGCAAGATGCTGCGCTGGCCACTCTCCTGTGTGGCTGTCCAAACAGAAGCAGCTTGTCTGGATAATTCTGGCCTCCCACATCCAGTTCATCAAATAGGGAAGCCTTAGAGGCTTCTTTGGACAGGCTCAGATCTTCAAGGGGCCAGCTTTCTTGGTGGAACAAGTCATATTCATTGTACATACTAAGGCTAAGTCCGTAATTATATTAAAGCACTCCACACCGACCTCAAAGCTCATACTGCAAGAGGGGAGAGTTACTGAGTAAAGAAAAATCTTGTGATTCTAAACCAACTTTATTTCTTACCTTTTATTTTACAGCTTTGCATCATCATAACCCTTATAATACTTCCACAGTGGTCACTTTCATGGTATCTGATGTTCCCATTTAAAAAGTTGTAACTTTGGGAGGAGGTCTACCTTGAGACTATGATGAGTTAGGTGTCCTGTCTGAACTTGAGTATGACTGAGGGCTTTTGGGGTGGGCGTAGTGAGAGGAAACATTTCCAATGGTCTGAAAACTTTTACAAATTGACGATGTATTTTTCATTTTGTAAAACCTCTGTTTCCTCTTTACTTCTGTAGGTAGAAGGAAGAATTTAACTATCATCAACTCAATCCATGCTTTTGCAACTAGCGCTTCTTGTTCTTGCATTATCTCACACCAAGCATCGATCGTATTCCTGTAGAGTGTCCAGAAAATGCTCCCCAGAGAGCTCAACAGCACCTGGCCTTAACAGAGAGCTGCCTTTTGGGGGTGAGCATCTCCTGAGAGAGCATGGGCTCCGTGTGAGGATTCCTTCTCAAAGCCAAATCCAGATGAGCCTCACCCCATTGGATTTTTCAGAGTGGAGCAGGTGTGAGTGTGGAGAGTGCCATCTTTGGACAGCGAACAGTTGGAAAAAATACCTGAGCCCCGTGTGTGCTGTTATTCCCTGCCCGGCATTTCCAGGGTGTCCCATCTGCAGATCCACTTGACGCCAGCAACTTCATTTTGCCTTCCTCTCTCGAGGTTTGGAAATACGACCACTGGGATATTTGCCAGCGCTAAACAGGTTTAGAATGAGGGTCAGCCTTATAAATCCTGGAGGTGTCTGCCCACATATATGTATATTTTGGGCTGAGTCCTACAGTTTTTAAAAAAAGTCGGTTTTACCTGTATTTTTGGTGGGATTAAGCAGGAGTAGCAAATAAGTCCCTGAATCTGACAAATTCAGCCTCTTTGCTATTCTACCCAGTGCTTTTAAAAAAAATTTAGTTTAACTTAATTTTAAAAAGAGGCCAAGGAGAAATATATTTCCAGTATGGTGATGTATTCGTAATTCCTGCCCTTTTCATTCTTCCTCTCTCCATCCACCCAGCCCAGAACATTTATTAAATTCCAAGTAGGTGCCAGGCATGAGTCCGTTGGCTCACACTAGTCATTTAGGTTCAAAACCTAGTCCAGTTGTACAACTCAACGTTGCTCAAGTGCGGGTGAAAATCCAGAGTGCAGACTAAAGACATTTGTCCCTTCATAAGTTGGCACCGCTTACAAACATGAAGCAATCCCATTCAGCTGCTCCTTGGCAGAGTAGAAGAAACATGTCACTTGGAACCAAACCAGTGTGGGTTCAAACCCTGCTTCATGATCTGCTATTTTATAGCTCTGTGACTTTGGGCAATTTTTACGTAACCCTCTGGCTCATTTCTCTGTCTGTCATGTGAGAATATGTTGTCAGAATTAAATAAAATAACAGATGCAAAACGCCCCTATGGGGCATGGTTCATGAAAAGCTCATTATTCCATCTCCTCCTTCCCCTTCTCTTCATTCAACATTTGTCCAACAAATACGGTTGAATAGTATTGGTTGGTCTAGGACACTGGTCTAGGTGCTGAGATACAGCCATAAGTGGTACAAAGTTCTTGACTTTGTGGATTTTACATTCTATAGAAAGTGTCAAACAATATGCAATATGTCTGTTAAGTACAATGGAGGAAAATAAAGCAGGACAGAGATGGTAAAAGGAGGGCTTGGAGTGTGTGATTTATACAGGCGTTCGGGGAAATAGCTTTGATAAGGTGACTTTTAAGCAAGGATCTAAAGGAAATGAGTTCTTATCATCAACAAGAGGAACATCTTGGTAGACAACAGCGCCCACGCCATCCACATCTTTGTAAGTGCCATGGTTTGGATGTGGTTTGTCCCCACCAAAATTCACGTTAAAATTTTATTCCCAATGTGGTGGCATTGGTAGGTAATTCTAGTGTTTGGCTATGGGAGTGAACCCTTCAGGATTGGATTAATATCCTTCCTCAGGGGTGGGTGAGTTCTCACAGGAATGGATTAGCGCCCGAGAGAGATGGTTGTTAAAAAGAGTTTGGTGTCTTTGTTTTCTCTGTCTTGCTTCCTCTCCCACCATGTGATCTCTTCGTGCACACCTTCTGCTCTCTACCATTCATCACTAGTTGAAGCAGTGTGAGGCCCTCACTGGGTGACAGTCTTGAACTTTTCAGCCACCAGAATTGTCAGTCAAATAAAACTGTTTCTTTATAAATTACCCAGCCTCGGGTATTCTGTTAGAGCCACATGAAACAGACTGAAACAGCAAGGTGAATATTTCATGAATAAATGAAAGAGTAAATATTTGTATTTGGGTGTTCACAAGACTTAGTTTCACATTATAGAACACTCTCACCAGTTTTATCTGAGAAATTTCCCATTAAACATCATAACATCTTGGTATGCCACATCTATATATCTCTAAGGGCCTCAGATTTGCCATTTCTTTTGGGGGAAAGAAGTAACAAGCCACAGCAGCCAAGTAGACACAGGTCTTCTCTTTCTGAAAGTCAATCCTGGACCCTGATCTAAGGGTACTTAGAGGACATCTTCAGATTTGGTCTTAGAAAACCAGGCAATTCAACTGGAAAGCTCTCAAATAGGAGAAGGTTCCTTTAGCTCCAGATCATTCTCTTCTAAGGAGGTCCAAAGTATTAACCACTGACTGTGTCAGTGATAGGTCAGTGGGAGAACCCCTGGGGACCTGGCTGAGTTACAGAGCAGACCCGATCCCTACACCCCCAGAACTAACATAATATACCACCAGCTCTCCAAATCAGAGATATATTGACAGGTCCAACGTAACTCATGGAAGTCAGTAGTTCAAAGGCCACACAGGCACAGCACGATTCCGTTCATCTGGAAAATCTCTCCAACCCAATAGACGGGCACAGTGTTTTGCAAATGTTAATGTGCTTACAAACCACCTGAAGATTCCTTTGAAATACAAATTCTGATTCTGGAAAAATGATCCTTTATTTCCAACATGGTCCCAGGTGATGCCACTTGCCACTTGTTTGGGGCAGACTTTTTTCAGAGATGGGGTCTCACTCTGTTGCCTAAGTTGGAGGGCAGTGGCTATTCACAGGCACAATCATAGCACACTACAGCCTCACTACAGTCTGGACTCAAGCAATCCTCCAGACTCGGTGTCTGAAGTAGCTGTGTCATGCCTGGACTTGGGGCCCATATTTTGAGCGTCAAGGCTCAAGTGGTCTTCAAATTTGTCTGTACGGTAGAATCCTCCAAGGGTCTTTTGAAAATTGTAGAATCTGACATTACCACTTAGTCAATGACCAATTAAACCAGTATCTGGGAGGATGAGACCCGGGCATCAGTATTTTTAAAAACTTACCTGATTCTACTATTCAGTCAAAGTTGAAAACTACTAAAGTTAGCTAAGAACATGCACAAAACTTCAAGGGAAAGTTGAAAGGAATTTGCATTGATAAACACCAGCTATATTTCAAGCACTCTGTTAGTCATTCTACACAGATGATTTTTTTCAATAGTAACTGACATAAAAATAATAAGGCCTGACTCTTATACAGGTTCTGATAATTTATAAGAAATTCTTATTCGCCTGCTTTCATTTGATTTTCTAAATTCATTGAGGTAGAAACTCCATGGTTGAGCTTATAGATGACTTTACAGATACAAGATTTTACAGATGAATGTAATGAGGTGATTCTGCATGTCTTGCCCAGGGCCAATGGAAGAGAAGTTCAGAGATTCCAGTTGTCTGCTTCTCCCAAGCACTGCTGCCTCATCTGAGCTTGGACAGAGGTGGATGGCTGTGTTTCTAAAGTGTGCCCGAGTCCTATCAAGGAGGCAGGGCCCATTATAGAGTCTGAAGAGGCTGCGATCACCCTCAGTTAAAGATTACTCTTCTCTGATATACAGATGGATTTGGAGACTGAGACCTGAGCAAAGAAGGGTGCTCAGTCTGTTACGAGCCTTGGCAGACTCAGAGCTGGGGCCTCAGGAGACCAACCAAACCATGGCTCCTCGTTAGAACAGTGGTCCGTGTCCCCGTCTATCAAGAGATCCGTCAAGCAGCTGCAGAACCCAGAGGCCTACACTGCACAAGATTCTGATTTTTGATTTTGTCATGAATAATGAAACTGTGCTCCTCCCCCCACCCTCCTCCAGGGCCTAATGAATAATCTCTTCTAGAATCACCACCTAAAACTTATTAGAAAGTGACCTCTGTACCAGCACTGGAAAATTAGTCATAACAGTGCCCTTCTTGCTGGTGGATACGCCATTTCTAATAATTTTTAGGTATTGGTCCCACCGTTTAATATCCAAGAAAGCTTGGGAGAGAGCCCCTGGGCAGGGTGTGTGTGGATGACAACAGAATATCCCCACAGCTTCTATGTGGTGAGCTAAAGTGAGACCGTAAGCAGGAAGAGAAGAAGGACCTCACCAAGGGGACACTGAGGCGGAGTCTTAGACCTTGAACTCAAGCTGATTTCAGCAGCATCAGGTCAAGCAGGTGTTCAACCACAGAGAGGATGTGGCTCTTTTGGAACTAAGACTCCAGATTCCCCTCAAGTCCCAGGGGCCTAGTTCATCCTCAACAAATGAACCAATTTCTGCTGTTCACGTGGTGGAAAGCATCGCTCATTCCTCATCCATACATTCGCGCCTTCATTCATTTATTCATGCAAAGATTACTGAGTGTCTATTAAGAGCAATGAACAGCCGGGCTCAGTGGCTCAGCCTGTAATCCTGAGCCTTGGGAGGCCGAGGTGAGTGGATTGCCTGAGCCCGCAGGTTTGAGACCCGCCTGGGCAACTTGGCGAGACCTCATCTCTACAATAAATCAAAAAAATTAGCCGGGCGTGGTAGCGCGCACCTGTAGTTGCAGTTACTCGGAAGGCTGAGGCGGAAGGATCGCCGAAGCCCAGCAGGTCGAGGCTGCGGTGGCCGGGAGAGGCCACTGCACTCCAGTCGGGGAGACAGAGTGAGACTCCAACTCAAAAAAAAAAAAAAGAGCAATGAATATTTGATACATGAATGCATATTTCTGTTCAGAGATTCCCAGTACAGATTTTCCTGTTCCGAAGTACCCACTGACTTGTCTGGATCATTCCCATAGCATCCCTTAATCCAATCCATGTGTTACAGGTTGGTCCATTTGGTTGCCACTTCCCTCTCCTCCCCCTGCCACCCAAAACACACATACACAGTTAACAGCATCAACTTTAACTCTGAAATGTGTGAATGGGTGTGATGGCTCATGCCTGTAATCCCAGCACTTTGGGAGGTGGAGGTGAGAAGACTGCCCGAGCCCCAGGGGTTCGAGACCCGCCTGGGCAACTTGGCGAGACCCTGTCTCTACAATAATATAAAATTTAAAAAAAAAATTGGCTGGATAGGTGGCATGGGTCTGTAGTTCCAGCTACTTGGAAAGCTGAGGCGGAAGGATCTCCTGAGCCTGGCAGGTGGAGGTTCTGGTGGCCGTGAGCGTGCCACCGCACTCCAGCCTGGGCGACAGAGTGAGACTCCCCTACTCAACAATGACAACAAAAAGAAATGTGTGAATGTGAAATGAAAGGGGCCCGGTGATCCTGAAACCAAGCTCTGAGGTCCTGGCATGTCTCCTTCCCTCTTTCCTTCTAGAGAAGGTTTAAGTGGCCATACAGTGGTATCTACGTTAAGCGTGAAGCTCACCAGGAAAAAGCTTCAGGCCTTTTCCTGCCTTCTTTTTCAGGCTGGTTTCCTAGCAGTGCAATGGTGTAGAGGAAGGGACAAGGCCTTGGAGCCAGGGATAAGATCTAAGGGAAGGCAGGATGGGAGAAAGAAGGAATCGATGATTGCCCACTCCACGTTAGATGCTGGGTAGAACGGTCACACCATGTCCAGGGAGCTCAAGAACTTGCAGTATGAAGGCCATGGTGCTCAGGCATGGCTCACTGGGGCTACTTCTGCAACACTGTCACATGATCAATACTTTTTTTTTTTTTGAGTTGGAGTCTCACTCTGTCGCCCAGACTGAAGTGCAGTGGCTGCTCCCAGCCACCGCAGCCTCGACCTGCTGGGCTCCAGCGATCCTTCCGCCTCAGCCTTCCGAGTAGCCGGAATTACAGGCATGCACTACCATGCCCAGCTGATTTTTTGATTTATTGTAAAGATGAGGTCTCACCAAGTTGCCCAGGCGGGTCTTGAACCCACGGGCTCAGGCAATCCACTCACCTCAGCCTCCCAAGGCGCGGGATTACAGGCTGAGCCACTGAGCCTGGCGATCAGTTCTTGCTTTCACTTGTGGTTTTGATTCACAAGCGGTTTCTTGATCCTTGACCAATGTGAACTGATTCAATTTTTTTGTTTGTTTTGCCTTCCCCTGTTACCAAGTTTGAGTTCAGGTACCTCTCAGAAGGCTTCTGATCTAAAGGGAGACATCCAACATGTGTCTCCACGGGGGGAAAGACTATATTAGAAGATGTTAGAAGGAAACTGGAAGCGTCTCTCAAAGAGAGAGAGGTTTAACCATGACTGAAAATGGAGAAAGGACTAATTTAATACATGACGTTGACAAGGTCATGAACGTAGCTGACACAGGCTCAGGGAAGCCTTGGAGAACAGAGGGAATGCTGGACATGGAGATGTCGACCTATGACCCAGGGCACGTCACGCCTCCTCTGGGGTTCAGCTGGCTTTCAATAAGCAATATGGCATTGCCTTCCCAGGCCCAATCCCCCAAGGCCTGGTTGCCTCAGTCTATAAACCCATGGGGTTAGGCTGCACTGTGTTTAGAACTCCGAATGAAAAGGGGGCTGTGGGTGGAGGGGAGCCAGCGATTGTGAAATACCTTCTGTGTGCTGGAAGCAACCCAGGCTTATCTGATTTGGAAGCCACGCGTGAGCATACCATCTCCCCAACATTTCAACCCGAGGGAAGATGGTGATGTTGGAAAACTTTCTCTGGCGATATTCATAGAACATGAGCGGCACAGCAGACTACACAGTCGTTTCAAGGAGAAAGAAAGTTGGTGGGAGTGCAAGCTAGTACAACCTCTGTGGAAAACAGCGAGGCGATTCCTAAAAGATCTAAGAATTGACCTCCCATGCAACACCATAACCCCCCTACTTGGAATGTACCCGAAGGAACTCCAATCACTCTACGAAAAAGATAACAGCACACACATGTTTATTGCAGCGTTATTCACAAAATCATGGAACCAACCACGCTGCCCATCAAAAGTGGACTGGATTAAAAAAAATGTGGTACGTATACATGATGGAATATTACACAGCCACAAAGAAAGACAAAATTGTGAACTTCACAGCAACTTGGATGGATTTAGAGTCTACAACACTCAGTGATCCATCACAGAAGCAAAGAACTGAGTATCACATGTTCCTCCTCACAAGTGGACCCTGAACAATTATCATAATACCACAAGAAAGGGATTGGTAGTATTGGGAGAGTGTCAAGCGAGGGAGTAGGGGACACACTTCATTGATAAGGGTACCTGATTTCAAACCAGGTGCAGTGTGGACCAAAGTGAGGTCCAAACTTTACCTGTACAATGACCATTTGTATGCCTAATGGTCTGAACTGTACCCATTTTTAAAATAAAAATTTTAAAGATAAAATAAAATAAAAATAATTTTAAAAATAAATAAATAAAAGAGAAAGCAAAATTCAAAAGAGTGAGGAGAAACTGCATTCCCTGGTGAATTCTCCTCTCATCTCTGGGTCCTCTAATGCTAATAGGAGTTGGCCACTGGTGTGTGGCTAAATGTATGGTCTTGGCTGATGCTTCAAGAAAAAGCATACAAAATCGAACTCCCTTTGTAATTGATGTTGACACCCCAATCGAAAAATGAGAAAAGGCATAAAAAGATATTTTTTGAGAGAAAAAATATATACATGACAAATAAATGTGTGAAAAAGTTAATCTGGCCAGAAATCAGAGGCATGTTCACTAAAGCAACAATGAAAATTGAAATAGATAAAGATTTTTAAAACTCTGAAAATATTGTCAGAATCCCCAAGCAGGGAAATTATATTAAAAATATGTATAGTGATAGAGTGGAATGCTATGCCAGCGTTAATATTATGTTTGCAAAGAATATAAAACTGTTTAATAATATAGAAATAATCACAATATGTGGAAATTAAAAAGCAGGAAAGAAACTGCACAAGCAGTATAATACCAATTGAAAAAGGTATGTTTATGAGTAGAAAAAAATATATACTGGAAGGAAATCTACCGGAACACTAATCACGTTGATTTCTGAGTGGTTATTTTTATTGCCTTTTTCTCTTCTTTCACATATTCTGAAATTTCTGAATGAGCATGTGCTATTTTGCTGATGAAGAGTGCCCAAACAAGAATCAGAGTTACCAGCTATTGAAGTCAAGCCTATATCTACAAAATGAAGAATTCAGAGCCATCTAGATGATTTCCGAGATTCTTTTGAGCTCTAACATTTGGTTTCTTGGCTGATTGATTGACTGCGTTCATTCATTCAACAAGCATGTGTAGAACATATAGAGACAACTCTGGACCATGCACTGATCCTTGGGCTTTTCAGAGCTAGACCCTGACCAGATTGGAAAGCAAAGTTGAAGTCTGGTGCCTGCTGGTGTCATTAGACCTGGCCTTTTCCTGCTAAGCTTTTAGTGACCTTATCTTCTCTCCCTTCTCCTATTCCCCTTGTCAAATGCTTTGCTCACGACAGAATTCTGACTTGGGGAGTAAAATGCTTAGTAACATCTTAAATTAGGACTACCTCTCCCAGAGGGACTTGACTAAGTAGAGATAAAAATGTTACCCTAAAAGAAGGAGGCCTTCTTGGCCAGTTTTTTTTTTTTTTTCTTAAGCTAGCAGATGGGAAAATGCTTAAGAGTAATCAGAATCTTTGCTATTTTACCCGTAAATTCCTACTAACTTCTCAAAGCCATTTCTGCCTCCCCCTCTTTCCTCTGTACTCCCAGAGAAACTAAGTTGCTCTGTTGTTACGGTGACACCTCCCTTGCACTGTAGTTTTTTGTTTGTGTGTCTTCTGGGTGAGGCTGTAAGCCCCCTGAGTGTTTCATTGTCCCTATACCCACAGTATCTACCCCAGGGCCCAACATACAGTAAGTGGCAGATGCATGACTAATTGAGCAACATTTCAAGTGCCCGTGACCTCCTTGCCCTGTGGACGGGGCTGTTTCTGAGTCTTTTTATTGACATCCATTATTAGCACTGCAGATAGGCTATACTTGACAGACTACAGTGCTTTTGGAGTTTCCTCAGAATGGGACAGCCCTTGTGTGAGGAGTTACAAGCTTCCAATCCCCAAAATTTCCTCAGACTTTTCAATCTGGGGAGGGCAACTCATCACTGGAGAGAGAAATCAATTGAATAGATTGAGATCAATTTTTTTTAAGGAAATTGAATAGAAAAGAGTTGTTTTGTTTGTTTGTTTGTTTGTTTGTTTGTAACAAATCCAAGTATTCCTCAAGTACTGTCCCATGGAACTTTTGTTTCAGTTGTGTTTGTGTGTCTGTGTCTCTGTGTACTAGGTCATAGTAGGTTACAACAAAAAACGTCAGAAGCCGCCTTCCTGAGCTGCTAGGAGGTTGGGAGCCGGCGTCTCTGGCAGCTGTTTGCATGTGGCTGAGACCACACTGCTTTGTAGGATGTCCCCTGCGGCTGCCTCCCCTTTTCCCTCCACCCACTGAAGAGTCAGAAGTCACAACCCTGGAACTGACAGAATATTTTTCTTAGTGCAAGCTTGGGTCCAAAGAATAAAGAGGACAAAATTGGTTGTTTTGACCCTGAAGAACGCTCAAGGGTTCATCTTCCCTCTTTCCTTGTATTCTTGGAATTTCTGGAACCATGTTTTACCCTGGATGCTGCACCAACCTGACAGGTATCTCAACAAAGGCCCACCCCACCAACCCTTCACGAGTGGAGCCCAGGCCTCCTCCCTGGTTTGGACTCTTGCGTGAGCAGTGCCTCTGGGCTATGTACCTTTCAGCCCTGGTGGAGATACAGCGGGCATCACCCAACCCAGGCTCACCAGCTGAGCAATTCTGTTGAAGGGAGACCCTTGAAACAAATTCTGTTGAAGGGAGACCCTTGAAACAAACAAACAGGGTATCTGGGAACACCTTGGGCATTTTCTCACTGACTACAGGAGTAGGGTACAGGCTAAGACTGCTTTCACCTACACTAGCTGTGTGAGCTTGGGTAACTTAGCCTTTCTGGCTCAGTTACCCCATCTATAAATAGGGATAATGACTATACCTGCTTCATAGAATTATTGTAAAGATTAAACAAGCTAACACACACCAAGTGCTAAGAGCAGTCTCAGCACATCACAAACATTTAATAAATATTATTATTATTTAATCATTTCTTAAGCCTATATGATGGGTATTTTTTTCATATTTATAGAAAAGAAAATGGGGCTCTGAGAAATTAAGGAACCTGTCCTGCATCATATGTCTAGTAGAGGCAAAGCTAGAACTTAAATCCAGGTCTCCTGATTCCAAGTTCTGGTTCCTTTTCCCCTAATGATGCCCTACTCCAGCCCTGAGAGCCATCAGGCTAGCTCCTGGGCTGAACTTCCCTCCATGGGTCTCTGCCTGGCCAGCACGTACACAGGAAAGGGGTGTTCTTGGTGTCAGAAGGGCTGGTGAGCCCAGGGGAAGTTCCTTCTCGTGATTTTGCTTGGGGGCCCAGAACTTAGTCTTTGGGGATATATATACTACTTTTTTAAAAAAATGATAGGAAATCAGAAATGGATGTCATTGCCTGCACCTTTTGGCATTCTCAGCTAACTGGACAGTGATGAGCACTTACGAGAAAAGCCTTATGCCGCCAATGAACTTTTCGTAAAAATGTCTCTCAATAATTGAGCGTGGCTGTTGGAGGCGGACACGCTGATGCAAGTGTTGATTTCACAGCTCCGCTCTGAGTCTTGTTCTTTTCCAGCCGGTGATTTCCCCATTTCTACAGTTCAAGGACCTAAGAACTGTCCCTGCTTTCTGCTCCGCAATCTGCAGAGGGAACTAGACTTTCACATTCAGCCCCCAAGGCAGAGATATTTTTTATGTATCTGGGATTGTTTTGCTGGATTTTATTACAATCGATTTCTTAAGAATTTAAATCCACATGGGTTTCACATGATAATTCTGTTAATGAAGCTATTTGATTATCCTGAGTTCTCCGATCGTGCTGGTGAATACACTGTGTAATTCCCAGATAGTCCTTTTCACAGATTTGCACCTGGGCTCCGCCAGGGGCCTGAGGAGGAATCTTGGTGCCCACAAGGATTCTTGGCACCCACAGGTGTTCCTAACGTGTGAGCCATCTTAAGCTGTCCAGGACGAACTACAGGAATAGTTTCTGGGGCACTCACGAAGGATTAGAATGCGGGCCCCAGCGCCAGGTTACAAACACACAGGCCAGGTCATACAGATAAAATAAGAACTGACTTCAGCATCTGCCCTAAACTCACACCAAGAACTTTCTGGGGGGAAAATTCTTATATATGAACATCTTCACACGACTACACTCTGTAATGCTGACTGGAAGCAAACACAGAGAGCAACACCATTCAGTGACAGTCCCCATCCGACCCACGAAAAGAGGCAAGGTCAAGAGACCCTGGCTTCACCAGGATTGTGGGGAGGCTTGGGGGAGCAGAGAGGGGAATTGGTACACTGAATGGAACCCACAAGTGACGCTTGAATTTCATTTCAGCCAACAATTTAAACAATTCTCTCCAGAAAACAGTGGCAGAGACAAGGGCTCCTGAAAAAAATCCAGAGGACCATAATGTGAAAGACCTTAACTCAGCCCCATCATAGGGCAACACATTCAATCCTCTCCATCTGAAGACTTGGAACCCACCCCTCACTGTTCACACATCCCAGCTTTGCAACAAGGACATCTTCGGATTTACAGGAGACTGACATGCAGCAGACTTCAGTCGTCTAGACACTCTCTGTGCCCTTGTTTCCACGTCCCAACCCCTGGCCAAAGACACACCGGGCCCCCATGCTCGCAGAGGCCGCGTGGTCAGCACACCCTTTGCTTACTTACCTCCAGCACGATTTCTTTCAGCTGGAACTGTTTTTGTGCGACCTTGTCCGAAGACACCGGCTCATGGTAGTAGAGGCAGAGCAAGTCGTATTTCTTCAAAATCTGCTTGAAGTTCTTCTCCGAAAGGCTTACCACTCGGTCCTTCCCATCATATGTGGGGAAATTAAGCCCCTCTTCTGCCCTGCAAGAGGACAGCAAATAGACCCCCAAAACGAACAGGTGAGTTCTCTTCATTTGGGAGAAGTTTTGCTTCTCGTTCCCAAAAATACCGTGTGCAAGAGAGAGGAAGGAAGATTCTCAGAGGCCTTGTTGAGCTGGGTGGGGAGCAGAAAAGCGGATTTTGCCTCTCTTCTTTGCCCTGCCTGGGGCCGAGAAGTAACTCTTCGCCTCCCTGGGTCCAGCTAGCACAGGACAAAGAGCGGAGGTTCACACGCACATGCGTGCCTAGAACGAGAGCCCGGCTAGGGAGGCTGGGAGGCCAAGCCCAGATACCTTACATAGCTCTGCCCAGCCCTTGTCTCATTAGGAACTCCATTTTTAGGATGCAGTTGTTTCAGGCTAAAAATAAATCATGCAATGAATAAAAAAGTTAGATATGACACTGTTGAGGGATTCGCTGATACAGTCTGTCAGAGTGGCGGAGACGGAGGAGGTGGAAGGAAAGAGACCAGCGTGCACACACGAAACACGGAGGCAGGAAAGGTCAAAGATGAGAAGGAAACCTGAGAGGGGCTGAGATAAGGGGCCGTGGTGCCAATAAGCAAATGGAGAGGTTAGAACCCACAGAAGGCCGCTCAGACATGACTGAGCTGTTCAATTACTCCAGGGAGGTCGTTCAGACTGTCCTCTGCTAGCAGACGGCTCCTCCCTGCTCCTCCCTGTCACATGGCGCAAAACCGAGCCCCAAGGTGGACTTCACGTTCGGCACCTGCCTTTTCCTGCCTCCTGTCCTCTCTTCTTAGAAACTTCCTGGCTGCCACGGGGCGAGGAACGCAGGGACGCCCCTTCCCACAGCCCTGAGTGCAGAGGGCTCCAGAGGCCCCAGCCCGCCCCCGTTGCCAGGTCCTCCCCTGCTCTCCCTGCCCATTGCCGAGCCCTGCTGATGCCAGGAGAACTTGCCCTCATCGTAAAATTAAGTAAAACAAGGACCAGCATTCTCCCTAAGAAACATCCCTAGGTTTTCTGCTATCATCACTCCCTGTCTTACTGCTTTTTTTACATTAACCCTGAATGTATAATTTTGCCTCTTTCTTCATGGAGACAGACAGGTGTAGAGCTAGACAGATCAGAGTTGGCATTCCCACTCTGCCTTTTGATAGCTGATGAATTTTGGAGGGTCACTTGCCCTTTCTGATTCTCGGTTCCCCCCATGCAAAATGGGGCCAATTATAATGGCAAGGTTTAGAACATGTAGATGGGGAAAGGTGGTACCACATAGTTGCTAAAAACTGGTAGTTAATATGCTTCTTGTTGGAGGTGGTGGAACATAGGTTGTTATTATAATTATTTATCAGTTTCCATTATTAATGATTTTGTGATGGCTCATGCCTATAATCCCAGCATTTTAGAAGGCCAAGACGGAAAGATTGTTTGAGACCAGCTGTGCCACATAGCGAAACCCTGTCTCTAGGAAAAAAAAAAAATTAGATAGGCATGGTGGTGCATGCCTGTAGTACCAGCTACTCAAGATGTTGAAGAGGGAGGGGTACTTGAGTCCAGGAGGTTGAGGCTGCAGTGAGCCGTGACCATTCCATTGCACTCCGGCCTGAATGACAGAGTGAGATGCTGCCTAAAAAAAAAGTTCATGAACCTTTTCCTGTCCATATTCTCCCTGAATCCAGGAGGTAACAGGGCACAAGTAATCAGAGCTCATTTAACACCTGAGCTAATCAAGGTTCAGAAAGCTCAGTGTCTCGTCTGAGGCTGCAGAGTCACTGACTTCTGGTCACTGGTGAGATTCAACTCTGCCTCCAAGATGGTGCTCCTGGTTTCTCTGTCTCTGACTCAGGGCAATTCCCCTGCAGACACTCCTCTTATTAATTGGCTCCCTGACCATGCTTTCTGGTCAAACAATGGTGCAGTCATGTATTTTACCCTTGGCCCTCATGATTCTGGCCAAGTTTTTTTTATCTTCCTCCAGTTGGAAAATCAACTCTGAAAATAAAAAGTTCTCCATCACACACAAGTTTCATAGGAGCTAGAGCGAGAAGAGCCCAGTGGTCTAAATGAGGTGAGATCTTTCACTGTAGCCAGGGGGGGTCTTGTGATGAGAGCTGGGCTGATGAGGGGTTGTCCTGACAGCATACGTTTATGTCCGGGAAGCCAAAGCCTTGGAGAATCCACTGAAACCCTTGACAGACTTCTGTTTTTCCTAATGGTGTTGTCTTTATGTTTCTTAAAGATGGAGCCAAGAATAACCATTCCAAGGCACAGTTAGCTTTCCAGGTCATTGACAAGCATGGGAGATCTCTGCTTTCTTTACAAAATGTAAGGGGGGCGAAGATGTCTGAGTGAAACAATGTATGTCTTGTCTTTTTGAGGTCAGCCTCCCAAAACTATTCCCAGTTGCTTCAGTCTCACTGCGGTACCTTTATTTAGAATTTGCTCCACTTTCCTTAATATGTAAGTGGTTTTTTTTAAATAGAAAATATTACTGAAAAACTGGAAGATATTTGAAGTCAGAGTCTTTGAATTTCCTTCTGACTTACAATTGAGAAAACCATAAGGGAAATGAATCATTTTTAAAATTTTAGTTTAGCCCTCAAGTCTGGTTTACTATGAAAAGCTTCAGTTATGGAAAGTTCCTATCCCCAGATTGGACTTGATTTGGGGCCAGGTAGCCCAGCCCTGAAAAGGCACAGACACTGACATATGCTGTATCCATGGCAGATACTAAGATCTAACCTTGTGTTCCACTCTGAGGAATGGGGAGATTTTCGTGGTAGACAATGTATCAGCCTTATTTTCTGCCTGCCTTTTATTTTCCTGTTTTCGTTTTTCCTCTGCCTTATGGCTCACTAATTTTAATTTATTTACTGTGTAAACAAGGAACGCTTCACGCATTTCTGAGGCAACCTTGCATCCCGCAAATCAGCTGTTCTTATTCCAGTTTTAGCTGCGGCCCAAGCCAGTGTGTCATGCATGCCTGGTTTATGCTGTTGTGCTGAAGTGTGTGTATTTTTATGTGCCATTAGTAGGTATTTTATATTTTTTGAGCAAGAAGGCATAAAAGAAACAAATGAATACAAATACATTTTAATTGTTGCAACAAGCTATGATGCAGGCCCCTTGCTTTGCTAGCCATTTCCAGCCCTTCACTGTGTGTGGACATCACCTGGAATCCCTTAACTTATCCTCACCCCTGTCATTTGCTCATTCTGTTCAGGTGGCAAAAATGACTCTGCATGCATTATTTAATTTGATCTTCACAATAATCAGCTCTACAGAGAATCAGGACTTGAAGTCATGGTCTTTCTGTTATTTGTCCATTAAATGCATTTTTAGAGGCACTCCTCTGGGTACTGGGGTTGGGTACATTGTAAACCTGAACTCCCCTAGCTGGCATCCTAGAGGAGAGGTGGACAAGAATCAAAAACCAAAACGTGTGTGTGTGTGTGTGCACGCGCATACAGTTGGATGCTAAGCAGCGGCGCCTGCTCTGAAGAACAACAGAGAAGGTGATGGGAGAGCCCGTGATCGCAGGGGTAGCCCATTGGGTGGGTGGTGGAGAAAATCATCGAGGGAGGGAGACAAGTTGCAGGGAAGGGGCACCCCATGAAGAAGAGGTAAATGCCTCGACTCTCAAGACCGGAGGGCCCTGCACCACTCTGGGGAGACACAGCTAGAAGGTGTTTCATCTGTCTCTCTTGTTTTCTCTCAGACCACAGGATCTATGAATAAAGCATATGGGCTCACACCTACAACCCGGGTCTACAGGTCTCCATCTGAGTGACTCTGTGGCGGCTTAGAGTGAGGACCCTGTGCCCAGGAAGTCAGGAGACCGGGGTTCTGTCTACCTGCCTGATTAGGTCAGGTCCCCTCCACCCTCAGGCCCTGACATTTGCAGCTGGTGCAAGAGGCCAGACTCACCTACGGTCCCTTTCTGGCTCTAACATTTTAACATCTGTTCCAAGATTTTCTTTCACCGGGATAGGCCTGGGCACAGCCCATGGGTCTGATGAATGCTACCTGCGGAGGAGGTTTTGACGGGCGTGACTGTGGACAAGTCCAAGCTTGCCTCTTCCTCCCCAAGACAAAGATCTAGCCTGCGCTGTCACTGCCGCCAAAGGTCCCTTCTTTGGCTAAAATACTCCACCCAGTGGGCAAAACAGAATATGGCACCTTTCTTTGCTCCCGTTCCTCCCTCTTGTGCAGGGAACTCCAACCTGCTGGCCTGGTAGAGGGTGCAGAAACCCACGTGGCTACGGCCCTGTGCCCACGACCTCTCGTGTCCTCTGGTCACGTCAGGCCTGTTAGAAACCCCAAGACTCTCCTTTCCTTCTAACTCTGAGCATCGGGGGGTTCCGGGAGCCTTCCCACTTCCCCAGCACCAGGAAACTCCTCCACAGAACCAAGCAGGATCAATGCCAGCTAGAAAAGGAACCCCCAAACCCCCCCAAGACGACTCCGGATTGTGACAAATGTCACTTCCTCCGAGAGGCCCTCCGTGTGCATCGGGAGCTGATACTCCGCTTACCCACTGTGCTTCTCCTTAGAGACATTCTCCCATGGGGGATTCTCCTCCAGCCAGCTAAACTGAGCCCTGCTGGAGCAGGGATCTGTCCACAGTATTCCTCACAGTCAGCCTTTTGCCTATGGTAGTTTTCACTGGATATTTATTAAATAAATTTGTAGCATAACTTTGGGCCAGGCCTTATTTTAAGTACTTACAAATTTAGCTCCTTTATTCCTCTTAACAACCCTTTGAGGTTGATAATTTGAGTATCCCCATTTAACAGATGGTAAACGGAGGCACAGAGAGGTTAAGTGACTTACCTAGGGTCACATGGCTAGTAATAACAGAGGCAGGGTTTGAACCCAGCAGGCAAACTCTTGTGTCTATCCTCTTCCACTAGAGGCCTCTCTCAAGGGGCTCATGAAGTTACTTAGACAAGCCAGAAATTGCTGCAGGTAATAGCTGGCTGCCCACGTGGTAAGACTGCTTGATCTGGGATACCGTCCTAGTTTTTAGCCCTGCGCCAAATCACCTCCTCTACTTTCTGAGCACATAGGAAGAGAACTAACAGGAAGGAACTAATGTTTTCAGTGCTTGCTGTGGGCCAGCCACTGGGCTCATTATATTTTATATTAATATATCATCTCGCTTCAATCTCATCAAACCAGGTATTTTTCCTTCCATTTCACAGATGAGAAAACGAAGGTTCAGCAAGGTCAAGTAATGTGTCCAAGTTACCCAGCTGGTAAGTGGCAGAGACTAGATTTGAATCCAGTTCTGCTTGGCTTGCTATGACCCAGACTGCCCCGGTTAAGGAAGGGAGTCTTCTGTCTCCTTTGGGGAATAATAACAACAGAAAAACTTAGGTTACACAGGATTTATAGGACAAGGAAATAAAGGGAAACCAGGTATTTTAACAGGAAGAGCAAAGAGAACAGTTTAAAAGAATGGAAGAACTGACAAAAAGAGTGTTTTAAAATGGTTTATTCTGGACCAAACTTGAGGACCTGGACCTGTGACTTATTTCCAGGAGGTTCTGAGAACATGTACCCATCATGGTTGAATGGTGGGTTGGTTATCTTAATAATCTAGGGGAAGCAGAAGTTACATACAAAAAAAAAACCACAAGTTAATATATGTAAGATTTTTCACTGGTTTGGCCTGGGAAGGAGGCACATTTCTAAGCTTGCTGGTCATAAGTGGGTTGAAAGATTTCTTGACTGGTGATTTGTAGTTTCTATCTATGGAATTTTGGAAATCAGTAGAGATGTTTGGTTGCAGTCAGGGGACCGGGAAAAACTCCGAATCTGCATGTAGATGCAGTCCTATATGTGGATAAAATACTTAAATTTCCTTCTTTATTTGTTATGTGATGTTATACCAGAGTCAAGTTGGAAAACAAACTTTAGGATATGAGGTCATCGGGCCATAAAACCCTCTCTGGTGAGCCCTCCTCAGGCACGACTCCCCAACCCTCTTTGTTAGGAATTTGAAAAAGAGAAAAAGGTCACGGTGTAGTCCTCAGAAGGAAGAGAGGAAAGAAAGAAAATGAGGAATTTTAGTTTAGAAGAAAAGGTAGACAAGAATAGATGAAAGGAAAGCTTAGGTTAATTTGTCCTAAACTAGAGGGAAAATATAGACTTCTCGGGAATAGCAGTAAAAGAACAGAACAAAAAAACCCTGAATATAGAGCCTCTATATTCTAAATGGGAACATGGCAGGCAGAATAATGCTCCCCCAGGATGGCCTAATCCTCAGAGCCTGCGAAGATGTTGCCTTCTATGGCCAAAGGGGCTTACAGATATGATTCCATTAAGGATCCTGAGCTGGGGAGACGTGAGGACAGAGGCAGAGGTTGGAATAATGAAGGGCCAGCAGCCAAAGCATGTGGACAACCTGGAAGAGGAACAAAAGGCAAGGAGGATTCTCCCCTAGAGCCTCCAGAGGAAGCGTAACCCTGCCAACCATGGTGGGCGTTTTCCCTTCATAACTGTGAGTTGAGGTATTTGTGTAACCACTGAGTCTGTGGGAATTTGTTACAGCAGCAACAGGGAACGAATGCACAGGGTGACACAGTGAACACAGACTCCTAAAATGAAGGAGAGCTTCCTGTCCTGTGGCCTCAGCTTTTTTACCTGTAAAACAACCTGTAATCTTCACCTGGCCCCACTGCCTGCACCAAACAGACGAGAAGACATTTCAGCTGATGAGGTCCCTTTACATCACAGTTTCTTTAAGCCCCACTCCAAGAGGGAGCTGGGACATGTGTGCCTTTGAGTAGGTCACTTCACACTTCTCAAGACCTCTAAAGTAATATGGGCCAGCATTCCACTACTTTTTTGATCTTCCTTCCTACAGCCATACACAATCTCTTACTATCTCCCCTGAGGAATTTTTTCGAAAATGGTCATTCTTGCATAATATATTTAAAAAGAAAGGATTTTCAAAAATTTTTAGGTTGACATTATTACAGACTCATATAAAGCTCATTTTGCTATCATTCCTAATAATCTTTATGTACAGAATAAAGATAAATTTCAATTTGCCGCTTATACATGATTCGTGCTGTTTAATTTAATTCAAATAATTATACAAGAGAAGGGCTGATCTATCAGCAAATGTTTAACTAGCATATTGATTTGGGAAACAAATGCTTATCAGAAATAAAGATTAGAGGTTTTCTTTTTTAATTCATTTTTAAAATGTGAGGAATAATGAACATACAATAAATTGCACATATTTAAAGCATGAAATTTGACACATTTTGACATACACATACACTCATGCAAACATCACCACACTCAAGATAATGAATGTATCCTCTGCCTACAAGTTTCTTGCAAACCTTTATAATTCATCCACCTCTTCTTTCCCCCACCCCTTCGTCCCTAGGTAGCCTCTTTTTTTGTCACTATAAGTTAGTTTTCATTTTCTAGAATTTTATGTAAATGGCATCATACATTACCTACTCCCTCACTCCTTTTTTTGGGGGGGGGGTCTGGCTTCTTTCACACCGCATACTTATTTTGAGATTCAATAATGTTGCATATATTCATAGACCACTCATTTTTATCACTACCTAGAATTGTGTTGTCTCCACATATACAATTTGTTTATTCATTCTTTATTAACGGAAATTTGGATTGTTTTCATACATAAAGTTACTATGAACATTAACTTCAGGTCTGCAATTCCTTTTCGTTAATGTAGTGTAACGTATGGAGCAAAAAGTTTGTGGAGATGGAAATATTAGACACTGGGGATATCCACTGGGGGACGGGGAATTCGTGTTCAGAAACTACCTATGGGGCCAAATGTTCACTCCCCGGCTAGTGGGGCACCTGAGACTCAGCCTCCACCATTACACAATACATCCATGTAGCAAACATGCATGTGTACCCCATGAATCTGAAATTTAAAAAAAGTCTGTGGATTTTCTTTTTAGCCTATGGATATTCAATTGCTTTGTACCATTTCTCAAGATGACTGTCCATCTCCACTGAATTGCCTTTATATCTTTGTCAAACATTTCTTTTCCATATATATATGTAGGCCTATTTCTGGGCTCTGAATTTTGTTCTTTTCATCTGCTTATCTTTTTAAATGTCACTACCACATAGTTTTGATTACATGGTTTGATAGCTTTGTATAGATCCAGATTGCCATTTGGCATCACCTTTCTTCTGCCAAAAAGACTTCCTTGAACATTCTTGCATTGCAGGTTTGCTGATGGCAATTCTTTTAGCTTTTGCTTATTTGAAAATGATTTTATTTTGCTTTTTTTAAAAATACGTTTTTATCAGGAGAAATGTTTTAGGTTTAGGTTGACAATTTTTTTCTTTCAGTATGTTAAAGTTGGTGCTCGATCTATCAGCTTTCTTGCTTCATTTCTCACAGGCAATTATTATCATCTTTGTATTTGTTTCATTGTATACAACTTCTTTTTGGTGGCTATTTTCAAGATTTAAAAAAAAATCAGTAGTTTTGAGTAATTTGTTTATGCTGTGCCTGGATTTAGTGTTTAGTCTTCATGTTTCCTGCACTTGGGGCTGGTTGCGCTCCTTGGATCTGTGGGTTCATGATTTTCCTTAGATCTGTTAAATGTTTGGCCATTATTTCTTTAAATAGCTTTTCTGTCTCCTCCCCTTTTTAAGGACTCCAGTTATATGTATATTGAGTCACTTGGAGTTGCCTCCCTGATGTTCTTTTTGCTCTGAAATTACGTTTTTCTCTGTGTTTTTCATTTTGAATAGTTTCTATTGCTCTGTCTTCAAGGTCACTAACCTTTTCTTCTTCAACTTTTAATCTTTTGTTAAAACCAGTTAGTGTGTTTTTCATCTTGGAAATTATGGTTTTCACCTCTAAAAATCTGATCTGGGTCTTTTTAAAATATCTTATTTGTCTTGAACTAAGTTTTTGAACATATGAAATATAACGAAACATGAAATATATGTCCACTAATTCTAACATCTGTATCAGTCCTGAGTTGGTTTCAACTGTTATTATTCTCATAATTATGAGTCATACTTCTGCTTGCATACCTAATAATATTTGATTGACTGCCAGACATTATGAATTTTGCTTCATTAGGTGTTGTATATATATATTTTTAATCTTTTTGATCTTTGCTCTGAGATGCAGTTATTTGGAAATAGTTTGATCCATTCAGGTCTTAATTTTAAGTTTTCCTTTTTGGCAGGACTAGAGCAGCAACTAGCCTAATTATTCTCTGTGACTGAGGCAAGACTCTTCTGAAAGTCCACCCAATGTCCTGTGAATCATGGGGCTTTCCAGTCTGTTTGGTGCAAGCAGTTGCCACTACTGGATCTATGTGAGCACAGGATACTATTCCCTCTAGCCTAATCCTTTATGTTTGTTCTTTTCTCCCAGTCTCGTGTCGTTTTCTTACAAATAGCAGAGCTATGAAGATCACCCTAAGTAATTCTGAATTTGCAGAATTAATATTTGTATGCTCACATGATGGAATATTATGCAGCCATAAATAAGGACACACACATGGACTTTGCAGTAACTTGGATGGATTTAGAGTCTATCATACTCAGTGATCTATCACAGAAACAAAGAACTGAATACTATATGTTCTCACTCATAAGCAGACCCTAAACATTTACCATAATCGTGTAAGAAACGGATTGGCAGTAGCAGGATACTGTCAGGGTGGGAGGGAGACACACAACATCAATAAGCGTACCCGATCTCAAACCAGGCGAGATGATGACCAAACTTTACCTGTATGATGACCACTTGTATACCTAATCCTGAATTGAACCCCACATCTTTAAAATGAAATAGAATAAAATGAAATAAAGATTTTTAAAAAATCTGTATGCTTCCTCTTGACTTGTGTCTCAGCACCAATGCTCCTTGTATTTCTTATCTTTCTGCAAGAGTGTGTTATAAACACAAATTAAACAACATGAGGAGGCAGAATAAAGATCACTGAAGGTTCAGCAATAGTCAAAACCACTGTGGCAGCTGAGTGATCATCTGAGTGCCTGGTCTATCTGACCCCATTGAGGGCCATGTGGACAAGGAGATCTAACTGAAGCCTCTCAGCAGTTTTACGTGGTGAGACATTTAAGTTAGTATTTTAGATATCTATCAAAAAATAAAACAAAACAGAACAAAAAGACCTTCTTGCCATGAATGTCATCAACCCTGGGAACAACCTCCAGCTGAGAAGGGCTGGAACAGATCAGCAGTAGGGCTCGCCACGTCCCAAGTGCTGTGCTGAGCTCTTTACATGCGACAAGGAATGTGGATCCTCACGGGGACGTTGCGAAGTAGTCACTGTCATTATCTACAGTTTACAGGTAAATAAACAGGTGAAAAGAGGTGGAATTCTCTTGCCCCATGTCACACAATAATAAGCAGTAAAGCTGTGACCAGAGCAGCTGGGATTCTGGCACCAGAGTATGTGTGATTAACCACTACACTGTCCACTTCTGCCCAGGGCTTGGGGCACATTTTTTTTTTTTTTTAGATAAATAACGGCTTTTGGTTTCACAGATATAAATAAATCAACGTAAGTGTTGGGTTTTTAGCAGAGACCTCTGTCTTTCACACCTAGCTCGAGCCTCAGGAAATACGATGGCAAGTGTTTCCACTTCTCCTGAGGCTTATGAACAGAGGGCTAAGATGGATTTTGGTCTACCATACTCAGTGATCTATCACAGAAACAACTGAGTGCCACATGCTGTCACTCATAAGTGGACCCCGAGCATTTATCACAGTACTGCATGAAAGAGATTGGCAGTGGTAGATCACTGCCAGGGGCCAGGGGGGCTGGGCACATCACATTAATAAGGGTACCTGATCCCAAACCAGGCAAAGTGAGGACTAATGGGAGGCCCAAATTTCATCTGTAACGATGACCACTTATGTATCTAACCCTGAATTGTACCCCACATCTTTAAAAAAAAAAAAAAAAAAAAGAGGGCTAGATCAGTGGTTCTCCATTAGAGGTGAATTTGCTCCCCAGGAGACATCAATGTCTGGAAACATCTTTGATGGTCACAATTCAGGGACGAGGAGGTTGAGGTGTCACTAGTCCCTAGGAAATAGAGACCAGTGAGGTACTAAATGTCTTACAATATACAAGACAACTCTCCACAGCAAGGAATTGTCCAACTGGCAAATGTGACAAGCGCCAAGTGCTACACTGAAACAGAGCTCACGATGTGTGTATTGAAAGTCCCTCTCCATGGACATCACACAGGTTGTTGGTCTTTGTGACTTGAGTAGCTGTAAGCTTACGTAACCCTGCTCACACAGCATGATGAATAAGTGACACGTTTCATTCATTGTTTGATACGTGAGCCCCAGTTCCAGCTTGTGTCTCCAGCCTCAGCTGTAGAGCTCATTGCTTTTTATAGCCCCGTCTCCTTGTCTCCTGTGCCACGGAATAAGTTTAGAGTAGGAAGAATATTTCTCCTTAGCTATTCTAGGACAAGCATTTGCAGCATACCTGGCTCTTTTATGCTTCCTGAGGCAAGCTTTCATAAGGTCTTTTCTTTCCTCCTTCTGCCTGTCCTGTTTGCTGGATCCTGGTGGTAGCAGCCTTGCCTTCTCTGAAATCCTCTGACTATCACCCTCAGCACACCTCCAGCCTGATAGGAATGCTCAAGCTTCACTGAGCTTTTGTTCTGTGGTCCGAGTTCTCAAGGGCTCTTGAGAGAGCGCCTAGACACACGACTAAGGGGAAGCACGGGGTGGGTCCTTCTGGCATTGGTGCCGTGGCAGCCTGAGGCCTGTGGGCTCTTGTGGGACAGGAGTGATATCCTCTGGATCAGCCTCTCAGCCCTGCTCCAAGAGTATCTTGCAACATGTGGCCTGGGTTTGCAGCATCCAGAAACAT
The DNA here is from genome assembly GCF_000164805.1 of Carlito syrichta. NCBI lineage: Eukaryota > Metazoa > Chordata > Mammalia > Primates > Tarsiidae > Carlito > Carlito syrichta. The sequence continues at coordinate 356,553 of NW_007258471.1, read as the reverse complement.
TCCTCTGCTACTCCCTCCTGGAGGGAAGGAACGGCTAATCCCCCCTCTGACTCACAGCTAAAGCCAGTTTCCAAAGTGATGAGATTGCAGAGCTTCAGGGAGTGGCCTTGTGGCCCCAAATATCTACTCCACCTGTTTGCTGCTCCAACAAATTCCTACACACTCAGCTAATATTATTATCACTCATTTTATATTTACATATTAAATGATAGATAAATTTATATATAAAACAAATATTTTATATTTATATATCACTCATTTAATATCATTCTCTCTCATTTTATAGATGAGAATCCTTAAACTCAGAGAAGTTAGGTGACTTTCCTGAGATGATACTACTAATAAGCTCGATGATCCCTGTCTATATACTTTAAATTCCCTCCTCTTTGCTGGGTTAATACTAAGATATTTCTTGGCCTTATTACATTCCAGGGAAGACTCCTTAAATTAGCCAAGAGTCTAAGCAACAAAGATACGTCCCCACTAACAGACCCAAATGGGACTTCTAGACATGAAAAATAAAATACATAGGCTCCCTGACTTATGACAGTTTGACTTAATGAGTTCCTGACCTTATAGTGGTGTGAAGGCAAGATATATTCAGTAGAAACCATACTTTGAGCACTCACACACTCATTTTGTTTTTCACTTTCAGTGCAGTGCTCAATCAATTACATAAGATAACCAACACTTTAGGCTGTGTATTTGTGATTTTTCCCAACTATAGGCTAGTGTAAGTGTGCTGAGATGCTTGGGGTAGACTAGGCTAAGCTATGATATTTAGTAGTCCAGGCATATTGAATACATTTTCAACTTATGATATTTTAAACTTACAATGGGTTTATTGGGACAGAATCCCATCACAAGTTGAAAGGCACCTGTCTCTGAAATAAAAAATGCACTCTGTGGAATTAAAAGCAGACCAGGCCTTGGAGAAGACATAGACCACTGGGAACCAGAAGAAATAGTAATAAAAACTTTGTAAAATAAAGTACACAAAAAAATTAGAGTTCCAGTGAACTTTGAGGCGATATCACATAGCCTATCACACATATAAACATATAATTGTAACCTCTGAAGAATTAGAGCGAGGGGAGAGATAAGAAAAAATTTTTGAAGAAATAAATGACCAAAAACATTCCAAATTTGATGTAAACTATAAATCCACACATCCAAGAATTTTAGCAAGAAGGTTTTCTTCCACCAGAGAAGACTAAGAGGAAAACAGGTAAGGCAAGTGATAATCAAAATTCTGAAAACAGATAAGAAATATTAAAAACAACCACAGAAAATATTAAAAGCGAACTTTATGTATGAAGGAACAAATAAAATGAAGGCAAACTTCCTTCTAGGCAACTTGGCGAGACCTCATCTCTACAATAAATCAAAAATCAGCCGGGCGTGGTAGCGCATGCCTGTAATTCCGGCTACTCGGAAGGCTGAGGTGGAAGGATCGCTGGAGCCCAACAGTCGAGGCTGCGGTGGCCGGGAGCGGCCACTGCACTCCAGTCTGGGCAATGGAGTGAAACTCCAACTCAAAAAAAAAAAAAAAAAAAGAAACTATGCAACTCAAAAACCTGAAGAAAAAAAACCTGTAGAATTTTTTTGCTTAAAGAAAGTATTTTTCAGAATTAAAAAGTGGTCAGGCATGGTGACTCATGCCTATAATTCCAATATTTTGGTAGACTGAGGTGGGGGAATCACTTGAGCCCAAGATTTGAGACCATCCTAGGCCACATAGTGAGACTCCTATCTCTGCAAAAAATAAAAATAAATTAGTTTGGCGTGGTGGCATATGCCTGTAGTCACAGCTACTAGGGCAGTTAAGGTGAAAGTATTACTTGAGCCTAGGAAGTTAAGGGTGCAGTGAGCCATGATTGCACCATTGCACTCCAGCCTGGGCAACAGAGTGAAACCCTGTCTCAATTTAAAAAAAAAAAAAAAGAGTGATTTGAGAAAAAAGATACCTGCACACGTATGTTTATTGCAGCATTGCTCACAACAGCAAAAACATGGAATCAACCAACCATCAAAAGAGGACTGTATAAAAAAATGTGGCACATATACACAATGGAATATTATGCAGTCATAAAGAAGGACAAAATTATGAACTTCACAGCAATCTGGATGAACTTAGAATCTATTCTACTGAGTGACCCATCACAGAAACAAAGAACTGAGTATCACAAGTTCTCACTTATAAGCGGATCTTGAACAATTATTGTAATACTATTAGAAAAAGATTGGCAGTATTGGGAAACTGCTGGGGGAGAGTGGGGTGGGCAGTACTGGTATTAGTGGGAAACTGCCAGGGGAGGGCAGAGTTGGGACTGGCACTAGTGGGAATCTGCCCGGGGAACGGGAGCATACCTCATCCACAAGGATACACGCATATGAACATTTGTATACCTAACCCTGAATTGTACCCCACATCTTTAAAACTAAATTAAATTAAATTTTAAAAAGCCACAGCTCGACCAATGGACCTACAGTCCAGATGGCCACTACCTCGTAGACAGAGACAAACATTCATTATACAAGCTTAATATAGTTTCTTGGTACATGAGGGAGATTGGTTCAAGGACCCCAGCGTATACCAAAATCAAGCATAGTCAAGTCCCAAAGGAGGTCCTGAACGGGAAACGTAGGTCCTCCATAGATACAGGTTTCACATCTTGAATACTATAAAAAAAAAAAAAAAGAAGAAGAAGAAGAAGAGGAAGTAAAAAGTAAGTGAGAAATTTAAAAGGGGGCATAAATAAACTTGTGGCATAAAGAAAAGTTCATCATCTTGATTTTGGTTATATATGTGTATATACTCACACACTTATACATGCATATGCATACTCATACAGCCATACATTAAATAGTTCAGTTTACTATAGGTTAATTGTACACTAATGAAGCTATATAAGTTATTAATAAAAAAAGAAAGCAAGACTTTTACAGATAAATAAAAGCTGACAAGTTCACTGAGCCACAGATCTACACTACAAGATACGTTAAAAGAGTTTCCCAGGACGATCTGATAACGTGATACCAGGTGAAAATTCGAGCCAGGTGTACTGGCTCACACCTGTAATCCCAGCATTTTGAGAGGCCAAGACGAGAGCATTGCCTGAGCCCAGGAGTCCGAGGGCAACATGGCAAGACTTCATCTCTACAATAAATAAAAAAATTAGCCAGGCATGGTAGCCCACAACTGTAGTTCCAGCTACTTGGAAGTCGAGGCTGAGGCAGCCACAATTGTGCCACTGTACTCTATCCTGGGTGACAGAGTGAGATTCCAACAAAAGAGAGAAAGGAAGGAGGGAAGAGGGGAAGGGAGGGAGGAATAAAAACTGGAATGCAGCAAAGGTTTAATAGCTCCAGAAGAATCTGGTAAGTATGACTATTTGAAGCAAAAAATATATAAAAAATAAAATGCAACAGAGCCAGACCTCAACTTTTAAAAAGATGTAAAATGTATTATAAACAATAGCATAAAGGATAGACTAGGAGAAATGGAGATTTACTGTTGTAGAGTTCTTATATGTGAAACAGCAGTATATGCAAATACAGAAGAAAAAAGTTGCCAGAGATAATGAGGGAAATTTCATAATGATAAATGGGTCAATTCTCCAATGTACCTAAAACCCTTAAATGTGTATGTGCCTAACAATATAGCCGCAAAATAAATGAACAAAACCTGATAGAACTGGAGAGAAAAATAGCATATATACAACTATAATCAGATATTTTAATATTTATCAATAACTGATAAAACAAGTAGACTGAACATTAGTAAGGACATAGAAGTCCTGAATAACACTATCAATTAAGTTGATCTAATTGACATATATATATATATATATTTTTTTTTTTTGGTCAGAGTCTCACTCTGTTGTCCAGGCTGGCCACCGAAGCCTTGACCTGCTGGGTTCGGGTGATTCTTCCACCTCAGTCTTCCAAGTAGCTGAAACTATAGGCATGCGCCACCATACCCAGCTATATATATATTTATTTTAAATTTATTGTAGAGATGAGGTCTTGCCATGTTGCCCAGGCTGGTATCGAACCCATGGGCTCAGGTAATCCTCTTGCCTCTGCCTCCCAAAGTGCTGGGATTACAGACAAAATGCTACCACATCTGGCCTATGTTTTTTAAGTATGTATGGATCAAGAAGGTAGACTATATTCTGGACTATTAAGCAAATCTCAATGGGTATAAGAGAATTGAAATCATATGCATTATGTTCTCTAATCACAATAGAATTAAATTAGAAATAACAGAAAAATCACCAAATAGTTTGAAATTAATAAGACACTTCTAGATAGCCCATGGACCAAAGGTAAAATCAAAAAGAAATTAGAATATATTTTTAATTAAATAAACATGAAAGCACAATATATCAAAACTTGTAAGATACTTCTGAAGTAGTGCTTCAAGAGAACTTTATAACATTAAATGCTTACATAAGAAATGAACAGAGTTCTCAAATTCATGACTTCAGCCTCCATTTGAAGAAATAAAGCAAAATTGACTCCAAAATAAGCAAAAAGAAGAAAAGTATAACGATAAAAAAATTCAATAAAATAAAATGCAGAAAATTAATGGAACCAAAATGTGGTTCCTAGAAAAGATTTAAAAAATTGGTAAAAACTTTACCAATACTGATCAGAAAAAAGGACACAAATTACCAAAGTAATGAAAGTAGAAATATCATTACAAGTCTTACAAATTCTTGGCCGGGCTCAGTGGCTCAGCCTGTAATCCTAGCACTTTGGGAGGCTGAGGAGAGTGGATTGCCTGAGCTGGCAGTTCGAGACCAGCCCGGACCACTTGGCAAGACTTCGTCTCTATAATAAATAAATTTTAAAAAATTAGCCAGGCATGGTAGTGTGCACCTGTAGCTCTGGCTACTTGGAAGGCGGAGGCAGAAGGATCGCTTGAGCCCAACAGGTCGACACTGGGGTGGCCATGAGCGTGCCACTACACCCCAGCTTGGTCGAGGGAGTGAGACTCCAACTCAAAAAAACCCCAAACCAACAAATCTTACAAATTCCTTGAAAGACACAAACAACCAAAGTTCATTCAAAAAGTAGATAAGCTGAGTAGCCTTATATCTACTATAAAATTTGAATTTGTTGTTAAAAACCTTCCCACAAAGCATACTTCAGGCCCACATGGCTTTACATTTAAGAAAGAAATAACCTCTAGACACAAATTCTTCCAGGAGGGAGGACACCTACCTGTACACATTTTTATGACAGCCACAAAACCAGAAAAAGATATGACAGAAAAAAAATTACAAACCAACATCTTTTCTGAACATAGACCCCAAAATTCTTAAAATCATGTTTGCAAATTGAAACCAGAAGTATATACATCATGACCAAGTGGGATTTATGTCAGGAATTCAGGATTGGGGGTTTTTGTTTGTTTTCGCTGCAAAAAGGCACAAGTTTGTTTATGATCATAGGGACAAAACATTAAAGTTTTTATTATTAAATACACTAGTAGCTTTAGGTTTTTATTGATAAATGTTGTCAAATTAAGGATATTCTTCTCTATTCCGAACTTGCAGAGAGTTTTGTTTGTTTTGTTGTTTTTGTTTGTTTTTTTGTTTGTATTTGTGTTTTCTACTTATGAAGAATTATTGAATGTGGTCAAATGATTTTTTTTACATTTTTATTTAGGATTGGTTTTGAAAGTTAACATCATTTTCCATATAAACACAGCAACAACAATAAGACAACATATGATCATTGCAAGAGATGCATAAAAAGTATTCGACGGGGAAGTGGCAAGATGGCGACGGGGCAAAGCAGTCTGTGAAGCCCTCTGCAAAGGAGATCTGCAGTGGGTCTCTGACTCTCGCCCCCGGGGGGCTACGGACTCCAACAACGCAGCCTGCTCTTCGGACGGAGCTCGGCCGTTGCCACAGCTGCGGCATCGTGACGGACTGGACAGTCACTGCGGCGCAAACGGTGCTGCCGCCGCCGCCGCCACCGCCGTGGCTGCTGCGGCCAGTGTGAAAGCAGTAGCACATAGTACCACCCGGGCCGGAGGCAACCCACTTCAAGCCACTTCAGGGAAGATCTGCTGGGATCGCTGCCACTCTCCTGCCACTGAGAAATCCTGCCTGCCCACCCTGTGTCTCCTGTTGTCTGCCCTGAGGCAGGCGGCCATCTTGTTCCTGTCCGGCCCAACCCCCTCTGGGGCGAGCAGCTGAGATAGCACCACCTGCTGGCGATCCAAGGTAACAACACCAAAACCAGCGAAACAAGCTTGAGAAAGACAAAGACCAGAGTGCTGAACGGAGGGTAATCTGAACTGTCCTTCACAGCAGACGAGGGGCAACTGGCCCTAACTGCAAACTAATTTACCAGCTTGAAAAGAAAACTAGAAATCAGACCTGAAAGGACAGTGGACTTAAACGAAATGTCTCAGAGGGTGCTTCATTGATTCTATTAGTTTAATGACTTAATTCTGTTCCTACTGTATTGTTCCCTTTTTTCTTTTTTCCTTTTCCTTTTCTTCTCTTTTCTTCTCTCTCATCTCTTTGTATAGAGGAACAGCACACTAATAAGGTGGTTGGTTAGCTTGTATGTTAGCATCACTATATGTTTTATTGTTATTTTTTATTTTTTGTATGAGAGTCGGTTCATCTGTAGCTGTGGTCTATTGTTTTTATCTGTTTCAGAATAGGCCTCTCTCTCTATTTTGTTGGC
>NW_007258471.1:344720-349819 GCF_000164805.1 Carlito syrichta | reverse complement strand
TGGTTAGCTTGTATGTTAGCGTCACTATATGTTTATTTTATTTTTTATTTTTTGTATGAGAGTTGGTTCGTCTGTAGCTGTGGTCTACTTTTTTTATTTGTTTCAGGCCTCTCTCTCTATTTGTTGGCACATTCGTTTGTTTCCCCCCTTACTCCTCTATCTCTGCACCCCCCTCTTCAACCCACTATCTGCTCCATTCTCTCCCCTCTGCTAACCACATTTTATTTCAGGGAGTAAACCTACAGCCCCACTGCAAAGACAGATTCCAAGGCCATGTTGAGTGGGTTCCAGATTATCCATACACCCGTCAGCGAATACCAGGACCTGCAGACAGATTTTGAATCAAAGCTCTCCCCTTAAGTAAATCTCAAAACTGCAAAAAGGACCACCACCAACCTACAGTGCAACTCCAGAATTGAACAAAGTAAGAGGGCATACATAAAGAATAGGAGATTGAACAAAGAGAAGTAAAACCAATCCCTTTACCCCTGAATAACAGAATTAAAGAAGATGGTGACGTGGAGGGAAGGAAAAAGTAGGAAGGGAGGAAAACCACACAAATGAAGAAAAACCAAAAGAAGAATATAGGTCTCACACAGACCCGGAAATCAGACACTGAGAAAACAGATTCTGGAACACAAACAATGAAGAGCCCCCAGAATGACTGGTTACATGCAACAAACCCAGACATCAAGACATTAATGGAGAGAATTTTAAAAATTGAGGAGAGACAAGAGGAAAATAGGAAGGAGCTGATGTCAGAAATGACAGCAGTAAAGAATACTGTGATGGAAATGAATAACAGACTAATAAGCATGGAAAGCATAATCAGCCAAGCTGAAGAAAGAATCTCAGAGCTCAAAGACCAAAACACAGAACTAACCCAAACTGTCAAAAGCATAGAAAAGAAGCTCAAAAAGACAGAACAAAACCTGCAAGAGATGAATGATCACTTCAAGAGACCAAACCTAAGAGTAATTGGGATTCCTAAGGCAGAGAGAGAAACAGAAGCCACACTGGAACAAAAATTTCATGAAATCATTCAAGAAAACTTCCCTCATCTCATTAAGGATGAAAAAATTCAAACACAAGAGATTCAGAGAACCCCTGCAAGACAACAAATGAGAAGACCAACTCCCAGACACACAATAATTTGCCTAAACAAAGTAGCTATAAAACGAAAAATCCTAAAGACAGCAAGAGAACAAGGCCAGACTACCTACCAGGGAAAACCAATTAGAATAGCAGCAGATTTATCCACAGAAACCTTTCAGGTCAGGAGAGCCTGTAGCCCTATCTTCAAAGTTCTAAAAGAGAAACAATTTCAACCAAGAATTACCAACCCAGCCAAACTAAGCTTCATTAGTGAGGGAGAATTGAAATCTTTTTCAGATATCCAATCCCTAAGAACCTATGCTGCCGCCAGACCACATCTACAAGAAACACTTAAGAAAGTACTGAACACAGAAGAGAAAGAAAAAAGAACAACAGCATTCTTCACAAGAGTACTGGCAAAAGATTAAAAACACACATGAGCCAACTCCAGAACCCAAAGAAAGACAACAAATAAACAGGAACAACTCTGTAAGAACCTTATGACAGGGATTAACTCTTGCATTTCAATTATTAGCTTAAATGTGAACGGACTAAATGCACCACTGAAAAGACATAGAATGACAAAATGGATAAAATGTCATCAGGCAACAATCTATTGCCTTCAAGAGACTCACCTCACTAGAAAGGACACCCACAGACTCAAAGTAAGAGAATGGGAAACAAACTTTCAGGTGAACGGAATGCAAAAGAAAGGAGGAGTAGTGATCTTAGTTTCAGACAAAATACCCTTCAAGCTATTAAAAATCAAAAAAGATACAGAAGACCACTACATAATGAAAAAAGGCACAATCCATCAACAAGAAATATCTATCCTAACCATATATGCACCCAACATAGGTGTGCCAATTTTCATAAAGCAACTTCTTGTAAAACTAAAGAAAGATGTTGACTCTAACACTATCATAACTGGGGACTTTAATACCCCACTCACAGCCCTAGAGAGATAATCAGGACAAAAAATCAGCAAGGAGATCCGGAAATTCAATGTGACCTTGGACCAAATGGACTGAATTGATAGCTACAGAATACTCCATCCAAAGATCACAGAATACACATTCTCCACATCACCACATGGAACATATTCTAAGATTGACCACATACTCAGCCATAAATCAAGCATAAGCAAATTTAAAAGGACTGAAATTCTACCAAGCACATTCTTGGACCACAGTGGAATAAAAATAAACATTGACACCAACAAAGTCCCCCCAAACCCCACAAAGACATGGACACTAAACAGCATGATGCTAAACAACTCCTGGGTCAATGACGAAATCAAAACAGGGATCAAAAGATACCTGGAAACAAATGAAAATGAAGAAACATCTTACCAAAATCTCTGGGATGCCCTGAAAGCTGTAGTAAGAGGGGAATTTATATCCCTACAAACACACATGAAGAAAATGGAAGGAGCAGAAATTCACAACCTAACAAGCCACCTAAAGAAGCTGGAAAAGCAAGACCACAAAAACCCTAATTTCAGCAGAAGAATCCAGATCACCAAAATAAAAGCCCAGATCCAGGACATAGAAGACAAAAAGATAATACAAAAAATCAGTGAAACAAAAAGGTGGTTCTTCGAAAGGATAAACAAGATCGATGGTCCCCTAGCTAGACTGACCAAGAAAAAACGAGAAAAAAATCAAATAAGCACAATCAGAAACACAAAAGATGAAATCACATCTGACCCTGAAGAAATTCAAAAGATCATTAGAGACTACTACGTGCACTTGTATGGAAACAAACTTGAAAACCTTAAGGAAATGGAGGACTTTCTGACATCACACAACCTACCTAGGTTGGAACAAGAACAAATTGAGACCCTAAATAGACCAATAACAATCTGGAAATCGACTATGTAATAAGAAAACTTCCTGCAAAAAAAAGTCCTGGTCCAGATGGCTTTCCAGCAGAATTCTACAAGACATTTAAAGTGGAGCTGATACCAATCCTACTGAAGGTATTCCAGGTGATTGAAAAAGATGGAACTCTCCCCAAATCATTTTATGAAGCCAACATCACATTGATACCCAAGCCAGGTAAAGATCCAACAAAGAAAGAGAACTACAGGCCAATATCTTTGATGAACATAGATGCTAAAATTCTCAACAAGTTCCTAGCAAACTGGATTCAGCAATACATCTCAAAAATCATCCACCATGATCAAGTAGGCTTCATTCCTGGGATGCAAGACTGGTTCAACATTCGCAAAACCATAAATGTAATTGAATACATCAACAGATGTCAAAACAAAAACCACATGATCATATCATTAGATGCAGAAAAAGCTTTTGATAAAATCCTGCACCCCTTCTTGATAAAAACCCTTGAACATCTAGGCATACGGGGAACATACCTCAAAATAGTAAAAGCCATCTATGAGAAACCCACAGCCAGCATACTCCTAAATGGACAAAAATTGGAACCAATTCCCCTGAAAACTGGAACTAGACAAGGATGCCCACTCTCACACCTCCTGTTCAACATAGTATTGGAAGTCCTGGCTAGAGCAATCAGAGAAGAGGAAGCAATCAGAGGTATTTAAATAGGAAAAGAGGAAGTCAAGTCATCTCTCTTTGCAGATGATATGATTGTGTACCTTGAAAACCCAAGAGAATCTGTCAAAAGCCTCCTTACATTAATAAAGGCCTTCAGCAAAGTCTCAGGATACAAAATAAATGTACAAAAGACAATCGCATTTCTCTATACCAATAATAAACAAACAGAAACCCAAATAAAACACAATTCCATTCACAATAGCCACAAAAAAAATGAAATACCTTGGCATCTTCCTAACCAGAGACGTGAAAGACCTTTACAATGAAAATTACAAAACACTGCTCAAAGAAATCAAAGGTGACACGAACAAGTGGAAAAATATCCCATGCTCATGGATTGGAAGAATCAACATTGTGAAGATGTCCATCTTACCTAAGGCAATCTACAAATTCAATGCAATATCCATTAAATTACCAACAACATTCTTCTTAGACCTAGAAAAAAACAACACAGGAATTCATATGGAAACACAAACGTCCAAGAATAGCCAGAACAATCCTCAGCAAAAAAAAAAAAAGCAGGTGGTATCACATTACCAGACTTCAAACTTTACTATAAAGCTACAATCATCAAAACAGCTTGGTATTGGTACAGGAACAGGCATATAGATCAATGGAATAGAATTGAGATTCCAGAAGCAAAACCTCAATTTCTCAACCAACTCATCTTCGACAAAGCCCCCACCATCTACCACTGGAGAGAGAAGAACCTATTCAGTAAATGGTGCTGGGAAAACTGGCTGACCACATGCAGAAGATTGAAACAGGACCCCTATCTATCCCCATGCACAAAGGTTACCTCCAAATGGATCAGAGGCCTAAATTTAAAACCTCAAACCATAAGAACCTTAGAAAAGGAAGGAAATACCCACATGGTAATCGGAACTGGCATCCAATTCCTGAACAAAACCCGAAACCCTCAGGTCATAAGAGAGAACATAGATAAGTGGGACCTTATTAAACTGACAAGCTTCTGCAAAGCCAAAGAAACCATCAAGAGAGCAGGGAGACAGCCTACAGACTGGGAAAAAGTATTTGCCAACTCCAGGTCTGACAAAGGCTTAATATCCTGGGTCTACAAGGAACTGAAACGTACTGAAAAGAAGAAAACAAACAACCCCATTATCAAATGGGCAAAAGATATGAACAGACACTTCACAAAAGAAGACATCTGAGCAGCCAACAAACACATGAAGAAATGCTCAACCTCACTAATCATCAAGGAGATGCAAATCAAAACCACACGGAAATACCACCTAACACCAGTCAGAATGGCAATTATCAACAACTCAAAAAATAATAGCTGCTGGAAAGGGTGTGGTGAAAAGGGACCACTTCTACACTGTTGGTGGGAGTGTAAACTATTGCAACCTCTGTGGAAAGCAGTGTGGCGATTCCTAAAAGCTCTAAAAATTGACCTTCCAT
>NW_007258471.1:285374-344700 GCF_000164805.1 Carlito syrichta | reverse complement strand
ACCATGCTGCCCATCAAAAGAGGACTGGATTTAAAACCCTGTGGTACATATACATGATGGAATACTATGCAGCCATAAAAAAGAACAAAATCATGAATTTCGCAGCAACCTGGATGGAACTAGAGTCTACAATACTGAGTGACCTCTCACAGAAACAGAGATCCGAGTATCACATGTTCTCACTCATAGTTGAACATCCAATGTAATACTATAAGAAAATGACTGATGGTACTGGGAAATTATGGGGGGGAGGGGAATGGGATTAACAGTAGCAAATATCTGTCTGGGAATGGGAAAACACCTCTTATCAACAGGGTGCCTGACTGAAACGTAATTGTACACCTAACCCTTAACTGTACCCCACAAAACCATTATAAAAAAGATTGATTAAAAAAAAAGTATTCGACACCACTCAACATCCATGATAAAAACACTCAGTAAATTAGAAATAGAAAGAAATTTTCTCAACTTGAAAAAGAGAAATTTCAAAAGACCTATAGATAACTTCATACTTTATAATAAAAGACTGAATACATTTTTCTTCTAAAATAACCAGCAATTTCAGTTCTCATCACTTTTAGTGAACATTGTACTAGAGGTCTAGCCAGTGCAATAAGGCAAGAAAAAGAAACACAACATATAACATTAGAAAGAAAAATAATAAAATGTATAGATTGCATCATTCGATTTGTAGATGACATTATTGTCTATGTAGAAACTTCTAAGGAATTTACAACAAAGTTTCTGAACTGAACTAATCAGTGAGTTTAACAAGGTTACAAATACATCAACAAACATTCCTCAAAGGAAAACATACAAGCAGCCAACAAACATATGAAAAAACATTCAACATCACTAATCATCAAAGAAAGGCAAATCAAAACCACAATGAGATGCCATCTCACACCAGTCAGGATGGCTTTTATAAAAAGTCAAAAAACGACAGATGTTGGCGAGGTTGCAGAGACAAGAAAATACCCCAATACTGTTTGGTGGGAATGCAAGCTAGTTCAACTCTTGTGAAAGGCAGTTTGGAGATTTCTCAAAGAACTAAAAATAGAGTTTACCATTCTACTCAGCCATCCCACTACTGGGAATACACCTAAAGGAGCACAAATCAACCTACCAAAAAGACACTTGCACTGGCATGTTTATTGCAGCACTAACCACAAAAACAAACACAGGGAACTAACCAAGGTACCCATCAACAGTGGACCAGATAAAGAAAATGTGGTGCACATATACAGAGGTATACTATGCAGCATAAAAAAGAATAAAATCATAAATAAGAATAAAGTCCTTTACAGCAATATGGATGCAGCCGGAGGCCATCATCCTGAGTGAATGATCACAGAAACAGAAAACTGAATACCGCATGTTCTCTCTAATAAGCATGAGCTAAACACCATATATACATGGACACAAGGATGGGAACAATGGACAGTGAGGCACTCCTAAAGTGGAGAATGAGGAAGGGAGCTAAGTGCTGCAAAACCACCCACTTGGTACCATGTCCACCACCTGGGTGATGGGCTCAATAGAAACCCAAGCCGGCTGGGCACTGTGGCTCATGCCTATCTATAATTCTAGATCCTTGGGAGGCGTAGGTGAGAGGATTGCCTGAGACCACAGATGCGAGAACAGCCCGGACAACTTGGAGAGATCTCATCTCTACAATAAGTTTTTTTAAAAAATTAGCTGGGCATGGTAGTGTGTCCCTGTAGTTCCAGCTACTTGGGAGGCTGAGGCAGAAGGATCACCTGAGCCCAATAGGTTGAGACTGTGGTGGCCGTGGGTGTGCCACTGTATTCCAGCCTGGGTGACAGAGTGAGACCTCCAACTCAAAAAAAAAGAAGCCCAAACCTCATCATCATGCAATATATCTATGTAACAAACCTGCACAGGTATCCCTTGAGTTTAAAAAAAAAAAATTAAAAAAAATATATGTCAATGTGCAAAAATGAAGTTTATTTTTATATACTGGTAACAGAAAATTAGAAAGTAGTTAGAAAACACTATTTATTACAGCAACATTTATAAGGATAAGTTTAACAATACATGTACAAGACCTTACACTAAAATCTATGAAATATTGCTAAGAGAAATGAAAGAATACTTAAACAAATGAAGCAATGCATCATGCTCATGGATTGGAAAACTCAATATTGTTAAGATTTCAGTGCTCCCCAAATCAAGCTATAGATCCAATTTAATCCTAGTGAAAATCTCAGGAGTCATTTTTATAGAAATTGACAAGCTGACTTTAAAATTGATATGAAAAAGCCGGGCTCAGTGGCTCAGCCTGTAATCCCGCACCATAGGAGGCCGAGGTGAGTGGATTGCCTGAGCCCGCGGGTTTGAGACCTGCCTGGGCAACTTGGCAAAATCTCATCTCTACAATAAATAAATTTTAAAAATTAGCCAGGCGTGGTAGTGCGTGCCTGTAGTTCTAGCTACTTAGAAGACTGAGGCGGAAGGATCACCAGAGCCCAGCAGGTTGAAGCTGTGGTGGCCGGGAGCATGTCACTGCACTCCAGTCTGGGTGACAGAGTGAGACTCCAACTCAAAAAAAAAAAATTGATATGAAAATACAAAAAAAATGGTTAGAACAATTTTGAAAAAGAAAGCTTGAGGATTTATCCTACTTAATTCAAGGCTTACTATAAAGCTACATTAATGAAGATAGTGTTATATTGGTATAAACCTAGACACAATGTAACAAAATAGAAGTCTGAGAAATAGAGTCACACAAATATGATCAACTGATTTTCACCAATATTGTCAAGACAATTCAATGGGGAAGAATAGGGTTTTCAAAAAATGATGTTATAAAAATTGGATATCCATCTGCAAAAAAAACCCCTCAAAACTCACTTCATACCATACATGAAAATTAAATAAGATGCATTGTAGTCTTAAATGTAAGAGCTAAAAATAATAGTAATATTTTTGTTATGTGGGAAAATATATTTGTGACTGAGTTGGGTAAAATATTCTTAGGCAGAAAACAAAAATAAAGAACCATAAAAGAAAAAAATGACAAATTGAACTTAAGATTAGAAACCTAAAGGATCTTTAAAGGATACCATTAAGAAAATAAAAGCTATTGACTACAAGAACATATTCGTAAAGTATACATCTGATCAATAATTTGCATCCAGAATGTATGAATAACTTTTATGATAATAAGATAAATAACCCAGTTAATAACTTACAAAAGATTTTAGTCAACACTTCACCTTAAAAGAAACCACCAAAATATTTTCCAAAGCAGATGTACTACTTTGCAATCCTACAGAAATGTCTGAGAGTTCCATTTGCTCCATATTCTAACAGTTAGTGTGGTCAGTCTTTTTAATCTTCTAAAAAAGGTTTCAAAAAAAGTTTATTTAGAAAGGAAATGTGTGTGTGTGAGAGAGAGAGAGAGAGAGAGGAGATTTGCCTCAAGTTAGGGGAGGGGTCCAAAGCTCAGTCTTGTTCTGATTTTAATATGCATATATCTAATGACTAGTAACAGCAAATAAACATGTGAAACAATACTTAACATCACCTACTTGGTGAGAATTTGTCTCTACCATAAATTCAAAAAACAATAGCCAGCCATGGTGGTGTGTGCCAACAGTTCCAGCTACTTGGAAGGCTGAGGCAGAAGGATTGCCTGAGCCCAGCAGGTCAAGGCTGTGGTGGTCATGAGTGTACCACTGCACTCCAACCTGGGCAACAGGTGAGACTCCAACCTCCCCCAAAAAACCCAGGTTTAAAAAACGATGTACTATATGATCCTATATAAATGAAACTCTAGACAGTGGGTACACCTCATCAACCAAGGGTACCTGCATAATGAACACTTGTATACCTAACCCTGAATTGTACCCCACATATTGAAAATAAAAAATTTTGCAGCTGGTGCTGCAGCTGCTAGGCTTGAACCCTAGTGATTCCTAGGATGCAGAAGCCAAGCGCCGTTTCTTTTTGTTGTTTTTTTTTAAATCAATGAAACCCTTCCTGGGAAGAAAATGCTGGGAGAAACTGACTAAGCGGGGGGCTCGTGAGGAAGTGGCCAGGGCCTTCCTAGTGCAGCTGATGGTATGGACCTTCTCTGTTTGGTCCCTGGCACGTCCCAGGTCGCAGAAGCCTAGCGCCATCTTTTTTAAAACAGACAAAAGTTTTCCTGTGAAGAAGCAGCTGGGAGAGACTACCAGCTCCTGGCTCTGAACCTCACCACTGCAACAGGAGAGACTGTCTGCTCCAGGCTTTGCCTCACCATTTCAGTACCTGGCCAGACACTGACAGCAGGGACTGCAGAGGGAGCCCAGAGGCAGAGTCTCACTGGAGAGGACAAGAGAAGCATCCCACCACCATCTTGAAGGCAGGCAGGGAAGTGTTCTGACATGCTCACTATGGAGCAACAGACCCAATCTCTGTGACTCAGAGATCAACTACTCAGGAGTTGATCGTGACCCAGAGGGAATATCCTGAAAGCACACCCTTTGAAGGGACCTGACAAGTGCTGAGTTCCAGGCGCCCCACCCCCTACCCGGATCCAGCTGTGGGACAAAGGTTGGAACCAGAAAAGGATGAGGAAGACCTCCAAAGAGATCAGTGGTGAGTCCGGGGCTGACCCAAACAACTCTTCTCCAGCAATCCTCTGAATGTCAGATCCTCACAGCTGGGCCATGACGGAGAGGGACAAACCCAGGCAGAACCTGGACTCAGTCACAATAAGAGAACTCCATTCCAAGATAGGCCTGGCTGGGGCACCTCCCCCAGTACATGCCTGGGGAAGAGACAATCCTGCACCTCCCCACTGGAGATCTCCCTGACCATGTGCGAGTGGGAGGGCAGGACTGCAGCCCCACTCACCCCAACCAACCCTCCGCCTTCCCTGCTCTGGACACTGAGGAGAGGGAGAAAGAGTTGGAAGTTCTGCAGGAGCGAACCTGCCACAAAGGGGCAGAGGTTTCTTTTCTCTTTTTTTTTAATTTTTAAAAAATTGTTTAAAATTTTTTGCCTGTTTGCTTGTTAGCTCATCTATTTAAAAAAATATCTTTCCTTTGTGCATGGATGTGTATGTGAGGGTTTGATCTGCATCTCCCTCCCCCTTTTTTTCTTTTCTTTTTCTTTCTTCTTTTGTTGTTTGTTTTCTGTTTATGTGTGTATGTGAATGATTGAGTATTCATCTCTCAGGTTTTTGTGTTGGTTTGTTTTTTTCTTTTGTTTTATCTTTTTTTATTTTTATTTTTTAGTTTAAGTTGTGTGTTAGTATATGTGTGAGGGTTCAATCTGAATTCCTTTTTTTGTTTTGTTTTCCAGTCTTTCTGTTTTTCTTCTCCATTCATTTTGACTAGGCATATGTGTATGTGTTTAGTTTCCTTGGTTTTTTGTTGTTGTTTGTTTTGTTTCACTTTGTTGTTATTCCAGTTTGTTTTGCGGTGTGTGTGTGTATGTCTGTGTGATGTGTTTAATTGTTTTTTGCTTTGGTTTCTGCTTTCATTGTTCTGTGTTTTTTTCTTTTCTGTTTTTAAAATTCTTGTGCATCTTATTTCATTCTATTTTTCTATGTGCTCCTCACTGCTGTCATTGTATCTTGGACTCAGGGAGTACACACAAATACCCATTGCACTATCATATAGAGTGGTGATAGGGAGTGTATCTCAGGGAACACATACCACAATCAGTGAACACTGCAATTTGCAAGTAGTTTCTGAATCCTAGCTCCCCATTCCCTACCTTATTTGACTTTCAAAACTACAAGAGACAGCAAAGCTTCCCACTCACAGTCCTGTTGCAGAATAGAACAAATCCAGAGCCAAGATCAGGGAAGAATAGAGGACTGAGCAAACATCAGAAGGGAAAGCCTCTCCCACTGACTCAATAACAGAACTAAAGAGAAAACCAAGAGATCTGTCACAAATGAGGAAAAACCAAAGGAAGACCACAGGTAATCTCAAGTGTAACAAAGAGAAAACTCCTAAAAAATCAGACCTCAGAGCCCAAACAATGGAAGCCACCAACAACTGGCCCCAGAATATGACAGGGATTAGGGAATGGATGGAAAGAGTGAACAAGACTCAAGACAGATAAGATGCAAAACTGAAAGGACTTGTAACAGAGATTTTGGCAATAAAATATTTCATCCAGGAAATAAAAAACAAGATGACAAGCACGGAAAGCAGAATTAATCTAGCAGAAGAAAGAATCTCAGAACTTGAAGATCAGAACGTGGAATTAACCTGATCTGTAAAAAACATAGAAAGAAGATTCAGAAAGAAAGAATAAAGCTTACAAGAGATGTGTGATTATATAAAGAGACCAAACCTATGCCTGATTGTTATATCAGAAGAAGGAAGGGAAGTGGAGAACACCTTGGAGCAAGTATTTCTGGAAGTAATCCAAGAAAACTTTCCCCATCTCACCAGGGATGTGACCAGCCAAACATGAGATACATAGAACCCCCACAAGATATCAAATGAGAAACCCAACTCCCACACACATAGTATTTACCTACACAAAGTAGGCACAAAACAAAAATTCTAAAGGCAGCAAGAGAGAAAGGTCAGACTACCTACCAGGGAAAACCAATCAGAATAGTAGCAGACCTATTGGCAGAAACACTACATGAAAGAAGGGACTAAAGTTCACTCAAAGTTCTCAGAAATAAATAATTTCAACCAAGAATTTTCTACCCAGTGAAGCTCAGCTTCATCAGTGATGGAGAATTAAAATCCTTCCCAGACATCCAATCCCTAAGAGATTATGCAGCTTCTAGACCAGCTCTACAGGAGACACTTAAAAACGTATTAAGCACAGAAGAAAGGAAAAAAAAAAAAGAATGACCACATACTTCCCAAGAGAAAAACAGAGCACAGAATCAACAGAGGATACACCACGACAACAAACTTGAAAACACACACATACTTCAACCCCAAAACGAAAAGAAAACAAGCAAAAAAGAAAAACTTTATAAGAACCTCATGACAGGGATAAACAATCACATCTCAATCAGCTTGAATGTGGATAGACTAAATGCAGCCCTGAAAAGACACAGAATGGTAAACTGGATAAGAAACCATGACCCAATTATTTGCTTCATCCAGGAGACTCATCTTACCATAAGGGGTGCACACAGACTCAAATTTAAAGAATGGGAAATGAGTTTCCAGGTAAATGGATCTCAAAAGAAGGCAGGAGGGGCTATCTTAATATCAGACAAAACCACCTTTAAGCTATCAAAAATTTAAAAAGATACAAAAGGGCACTGTATAATGATAAAAGTTTCAATCCATCAGCTAGAAATATCCATCCTAAACATATATGTGCCCAACACAAGAGTATCAGCATTTATAAAGCAACTATTAAGTAAACTAAAAAAAGATATTGACTCTAACACTATTATAGCAGGGGATTTGAATATCCCACTAACAGCCCTAGATAGATCATCAAGGCAAAAAATCAACAAGGAGATCCAGAACTTAAACTTGACACTCAACCAAGTGGACTTAATAGATATCTACAGATTATTCCAACCCAGAACCACAGAATATACATTCTACTCATTACCACATGAAATATACTCCTAGATTGATCACATCCTTGGCCATAAATCAAGTGTAAATAAATTCCATAAGGTTGAAATATTGCCATGCACTCTCTCAGACCACAGTGGAATAAAAATAAATATCAACACCACCAACACTTCCCCAAAGTCCACAAAGACATAGACACTAAACAGCATGATGCTGAACAACAACTGGGTCAACACTGAAATCAAAGAAGAAATTAAAAGATTTCTGGAGACCAATGAAAATGAAGAAACATCTTACCAAACTCTCTGGGATGTCATGAAAACAGTTCTAAGAGGGGAATTTATATCTCTATGAGCGCTCTTCAAGAAAATGGAAAGATCACAAGTTGAGAGGCTAACAAATCACCTAACAGAGCTAGAAAGAGAAGACTACCAGAAACCTAACTTTAGCAGAAGAATCCAAATCACAAAATAAGAGTCCAAATACAGGACATAGAAGACAAAAATATCATAGAAAGCATCAACAAAACAAAAAGCTGGTTTTTTGAACGAATTAACAAGACTGATGGATGCCTAGCCAGAATGACCAAGAAAAAGAGAGAAAAAGCCCAAATAAACACAATCAGAAATACAAAAGATCAAATCACAACTGACCTGGAAGATAGACAAAAGATTATCAGAGATTGCTATGTGCACCTATATGGAAACAAACTTGCTAATCTAAATGAAATGGAGGACTTTCTGATATCACACAACCTTCTCAGGTTGAAACAAGAAGATATTGGGATATCAAATAGACCAATAACAACCCAGGAAATTGACTCTGTCATACGAAAACTACCTTCAAAAAAAGCCCCGGACAGGATGGCTTTCCAGCAGAATTCTACAATACGTCCAAGGAGGAGCTGACACCAATCCTGTTAAAAGTATTCCAGGCAGTTGAGAAAGATGGAATTTTCCTCAAATCATTTTACAAAGCTAACATCACACTGATGCACAAATTGAGATCCAACAACAACAAAAAAAAGAGAACTACAGGCCAATATCCCTTATGAACATAGATGCAAAAATCCTCAACAAGATTCTAGCAAATCAGATCCAAAAACACATCTCAAAAATCATCCACCATGACCAGGTAGGCTTCATCCCCAGAATGCAGGACTGGTTCAACATTTGCAAGACCATAAATGTAATTAAATACATCAACAGATGTAAAAATAAGAACCACGTGATTATCTCATTAGATACAGAAAAAAGCTTTTGATAAAATCCAGCATCCTTTCTAGATAAAAACCCTCAAACACCTAGGTATAGAAGGAACATACCTCAAAATAGGAAGTGCCATCTACGATAAATGCACAGCTAACATATTGCTAAATGGACAGAAACTGGAAATATTTCCCCTGAAAACTGGAACAAGACAAAGTTGCACACTCTCACCCCTCTTGTTCAACGCTATGTTGGAAGTCCTAGCTCAGGCAATTAGACAAGAGAAGGAAATCAGGGCTATCCAAATAGGAAAAGAGGAAGTCAAGTTATCCCTCTGTGCTGATATGATTCTATACCTTGAAAATCCAAAAGAATCTGTCAAAAACCTGCTTACACTGATAAAGGACTTTGGCAAAGACTCAGGGTACAAAATAAATGTGCAAAAGACAGTTGCATTCTTATACACCAACAACAAGCAAGCAGAAAAACAAATAAAAAGCCCAATCCCATTCACATTAGCCACACGCCCAAAAAGAAATCCCTTGGCATCTTCCTAAATGAACAGAAACTGGAAATATTTCCCCTGAAAGAACTTTACAGTGAGAACTACAAAACACTGCTCAAAGAAATCCAAGGAGACACAAACAAATGGAAAAATATTCCATGCTCATGGATAGGAAGAATCAACATCGTTAAGATGTCCATCCTACCAAAGGCAATCTACAGATTCAACGCAATACTCGTTAAATTACCAACATCATTTTTCTCAGACCTGGAAATGACAATACATAAATTCATATGGAAACATAAATGACCATGAATAGCCAAAACAATGCTTAGCAAAAGAAACAAAGCAGGAGGTATCACACTTCCAGACTCTACTATAACACTACAGTAATCAAAACAGCCTGGTATTGGTACAAGAACAGGCACATAGACCAATGGAACAGGATAGAGATTCCAGAAGCAAAGCCTCAATTTCTCAACCAGTTTATCTTTGACAAAGCCTCCAACAACATCCACTGGGGAGAGGACAACCTATTCAATAAATGGTGCTGGGAAAACTGGTTGATCTCATGCAGAAGATAGAAACAGAACTCCGACCTATCACCATACACGAAAATTAACTCTAAATGGATCAAAGACCTAAAAATAAAACCTCTAACTATAAGAATCTTAGAAAATGAAGAGACACCTTTATTGAAATTGGAACTGACAACCAATTCCTGATCAAAACCTTAAAGTGCCCATACCACAAGAAATAAGATAGGCAAGTGGGACCTCATCAAACTGACAAGCTTCTGCAAAGCAAAAGAAACCATCAAGAGAGCAGGTAGACAACCCACAGAATGGGAAAAAATATTTACCAACTGTATATCTGACAAAAGCCTAATATCTGGAATCTACAAGGAACTCAAACGCACTGAAAAGAAAAAGAAAAAGCAAAACAGCCTCATTCAAAAGTGGGCAAAAGACATGAATAGACACTTCTCAAAAGAAGATATGTGAGCAACCAACAGACACATGAAAAAGTGCTCAGTCTCACTAATCATCAGAGAAATGCAAATCAAAACCACAGTGAGATACCACCTAACCCCAGTAAGAATGGCCATCATTAATAAAACAAACAACAACAAATGCTGGCCTGGATGCAAAGAAAAAGGAACGCTTCTACACTGCTGCTGGGAATGCAAATTAGTGCAACCTCTTTGGAAGACAGTGTGGCAATTTCTGAAAGAACTAGAAATTGACCTTCCATATGATCCAGCAATCCCCCTATTGGGAATATACCTAAAGGAACTCAAATCATTCTTAAAAAAAAAAATACCTGCACATGCATGTTTGTTGCAGCTCTATTCACAATAGCAAAAACATGGAACCAACCGTGATGCCCATTGAAGCTGGATTAGATTTTTAAAATGTGGTATGTATACACAATGGAATATTATGCAGCCATAAAGAAGGACAAACACATGGACTTCGCAGCAACTTGGATGGATTTAAGTCTATCATTCTCAGTGATCTATCACAGAAACAAAGAACAGAGTACCATCTGTCCTCACCCATAAGCAGGCCTTGAACAATTATCATAATACTATTAGAAAGGGATTGGCAGTAGTGGGAAACTGCCGGGGCGGGGGGGGGGATTGGCAGTTGAGGGAAACTGCCAGGGAAGGAAGGGGCACACCTCACAGCCAGGGTACCTGCACAATGAACATTTGTATACCTAACCCTGAATTGTACCCCACATCCTTAAAATAAAATAAAAATAAAATAAAAAATTTTAAAAAGAAGAAAATCTAGAAAAGACAAAACTGTAGCTGTTAATTTTTCAATAACTTTATTAAGTGATTATTAAGCATAACCAATATTGAAAATTAAATTATATAAACACAATAAATTATATTAAAGCAAAGTTGATGAAAACTCAATACTCATAAACTTCCTAATTATCTTACTACACCTTTTTAATATATATGCTCTTGAGATCATTTAAATCTATGCATGGTGGACATTCTGTGTAATGGTGCTCTATTCACACCTCTTACCAACTCTGCATGCAGTGATGTCATGTTGGTCATTGACATCGACCATGATGACACTATTTAAACCATGGGAACTGGTAAATAATAGATCAGGGTTTGGTTTGTTTGTGTTACAGGAAAGCTGTTGTTAAAATTTTGCCAGCGCACCACTGAATATATGCATAGAGGATTCTAGCTCAGGAAAAGAAGAAACTTTATAGATAGGAGCAAAAAGCTTTCTGAAAGAGGCTGAATCTGAACAGAACCTTGAAAAATGGATAGAATCTAGACTGGTGGAGAAGAAAGAAAATGACAAGCCAGACAATGGAAACAAAAGCAAAAACAAGGGACAGTGTGGCTGGGGTGAAGGTTGTGTACAGTATAGCCTTAATGAGCAATAATGCTGTGAACATATGCAGGACGCAGACTGAGGAACGCTTTGAATGACAGGTATAATGAATATCTCCTGGTTTCCTTTCTTCCTTTTTCTCATAATAGCCTTCTTCCTCTAGCCATGCTACTCCAGTGGATTCTGCCCCCCACAGAGCACACCTCACCCTCTTTCCATAGGGATGAGTCCACGGAGGGACACACAGCCCAGGAGGGTCCATGATCCAAACAAGAGTCCTCCTAAGCAGATGTTTTTCAACTGAATATGGGATGTCAAGGGATATTTCTTCTTTTTAAAGTTACTGCATCCAATTTTGGACTGTCCTTTGCAACTACCGACTTGTAAATAGTACACCATGCTTGGGGTTTTAACATAGATTCTTTATCCCTGAAAACCTGGATGTGGCTAAAATAGTAAAGGGAAGGACCCAAGTCTCTTACAGCCAGGTGTAGCACTGTTTGGAGGGGTTGAGTCCAACCTTTCACCTCATCTTGGAGGGCGCTCCAGCAGATGAGATAAGCCCCGGGTGTTGGAACAGGAGGGGCTTTGGGGTATCTAGGCCAGTAATTTGTTGTGGTGTGCACACTGAGTTCCTAGAGCTGTCGGCTTCTACAGAAATGCCCCCAGAGAGTGTGAAGGGAGCCCACAGGAACGTTCTTGGCTTCCCTGCTCCGGTGACAGCAAGGCAACTGTTGATGGGAGGGCAGCCGGAAGCATCTTGGCATAGCTCGGATTGCACCTTGCACTAATTATGCTGTGGTCTGACACATCACGCACGCTGTAAAGAAACTGTTTTCTTATGAAATCAAACCCCAGAGTCCTTCAAGGAGTCAGTGGAAAAGAATGCTGGGAGAGGAATCCCCCCGAGAAGGAGGAAGCTACGGGTTCTTAGAAACTGTTCCCCTGAGTTTTCGCCTGCCTCTTAAGAGTCTTACCCCAGGGCACATCAGTTTCCACGTAAAACTCGGGCTCAGTGGTGGACAAAATTGTTTCTCTTGGTTCTTCATAGCACAGCTGAGACAACCTGACATTTTCAAAAAGAATTTAACTAAATACGAAGGGAGAACAAAAATGAAATTATAGCAGACAGGACAAATAGGGACTTTCCAGAGCACTGGTTTCTGATCCTAAAGTAACCACACGGTGGTCTTGAAGATGGTGGAATAGTTTGGATTATTGCTCAGCAAATATTCATTCCCTATCCCTTCCCACTGTGAATGGAATCTACCTCCCTGTCTCATTGGCGTTGAGCCCGGCTGAGGTGACACAGACAGCAGCCTTACATGTGCTTGCTTGTGTGGCTTGGCTTTTGCATCAAGAGGGTCTGCCACCACCGGATGGCAGAAGAGCAAGACTTTGGTAGCCCTCCTCCTGCAGTCTGGACCCTAGAATGACATGTGGACCAGACCTAAACCCAGCCTGAAGCCAGGAGTCCCACCTCACCAACCCACAGCCTCCAGCGAGCCTCCCGGGCAGTTCATCCTAGGTCAGCTGAATTGCAGAAAATATGCAGACCATGAGAGCCTAAAGGCTGATTGTGGTGGCCACTGGGTGCTGGGCTGACTCATTTCTCAGCATTTTGATGGCAACAGTTGACTAATGCAGAAGATGCAATGTCACGGGTCCTGTCTAAAACCCCATCTTTCGAACATCATCCTAAATGAACTGACAAAGAAACAGAAAACCAAGCGCTGCATGTTCTCACTAATGAGAGCTAAACTAAGGATCTGCAAAGACATAGAGAATGGTATAAGGGACACTGGAGGCTCAGAATGGGGAGGGTGGGAAATGGGGAGGGATAAAAAAATCACCTGCCAGGTACAACGTGCATAGGTAGGAAGTGGTGGGTATACTTAAAGCCCAGACTTCCTCGCCAATACACAATGCATCCATATGACCAAAACCCATGTGTACTCCCTAAAGCTACTGAAATCGATAAAGAGTATAATAAAATAAAAATAAAATCCCTTCCTTGGAGCAAGGCTTGCCTATCACATAGCCTGCTACCTAGGTGCTATATCAGAGCATGGTGACCATGTCCCTACTGGCTGGTGAAATGAAGTAAAACACAACACCTGCCTCCAGCTCCCTGCTGAAGGGCTAAGTTTATTATTCTGCTGGGGGGAAATCCCTGCCTCTTCACCCACACCCATAGTGGACAGCAGCCTTGCTATAAGAGCATGAGAATAGCACAGCATAGCATAGCATAAAATATGTCTGAACCAGACAACAATTGGTGCAATGAATAAGAAAGCCCAGCAACGGCCCAAGCAGTTGTACAGCAGCTCAGAATGCTCATCTTTCCCTTCTTTGTGGAGTTAAGTCCCCTTACCCTTCAGCTCTCAGCACAATTGACGCTTTCTCAGGGGCCTTCCCCGACAGGATCCAGTCCCCACTAGCCACTCCTATACCTCCACGTCTTCACAGCACTGAGAGGTGCGAGTTAACCTTTACTCATAGGAAGATTCGTTTTGTGTCCCTTGGCCCCGCCATCTGCAAGCTTTATGAAGGCAGGGAGCAAGCTTCCAGTTCCCCACTGCATGTTCAGCGCCCAGCACTGTGCCCGGCCCGTCGAGCTTTCAACAAACATGTACTGACTAGACCAGGTTCGAGTCTCTCTTCAGGCCTCGACGCTGCTCCTTTCCTAGGAACTCATTTGACTACCTGGGTTTTGTTTCCTTTCTTGAGCCCATTTTAATCCCACAGCTCATGAACTCATACAGTTCTGGTCACAACTTCAAAGTCCCTTCCAGCGCCCCCTGCCCCCAGGGCCATAAAGACAGAAACAACAAGATCCCACAGGAAGGTCTCACCATCTTCCTCTTAGATGTGAGGGCACATCCTCTTCAATCAACAAAGGGGGAAGCCGGGCTCGGTGGCTCAGCCTGTAATCCCGCGCCTTTGGGAGGCTGAGGTGGGTGAATTGCCTGAGCCCGTGGGTTTGAGACCCGCCTGGGCAGGCGAGACCTCATCTCTACAATAAATCAAAAAATCAGCCGGGCGTGGTAGCACATGCCTGTAATCCCGGCTACTTGGAAGGCTGAGGCGGAAGGATCGCCGGAGCCCAGCAGGTCGAGGCTGCGGTGGCCGGGAGCGGCCACTGCACTCCAGTCTGGGTGACAGAGTGAGACTCCAACTCAAAAAAAAAAAAAAACAAAGGGGGAAACTGAGGCACCTTGTCTCCCCCGCAAGTTCACTCAGCCAGTCATTGGCAAGTGTTAGAGCTGTTGGCAGTAAATCAGTTCTGCCTCCTTTTGCTATCACCGTGGGCATAAATTGTTTTTCTCCTGTAACGATGACTTTGGCACTAAAATCCACAGGTCTGAAACATCCGCTCCTCATTCGGCGGCCCCGGCTATAGAGGGTCTGTGAGAGAAGGATGGATTGGGATCCGTCCACCGGCCAGGTGTTTGGGAGCAGCTGCCACTTCCCTTCCTTTGTTTTTCCACCATCGCTGGTTTTAACCCTCATCTAGAAGGCCACTTTGTCTGGGACAGGGAGATAATTTAGTCTTGCGTCTGTTTGGCAGCTTCCTGATTACCAGCTGAGCCTGATTACACAGTTGCATGCCTGTCCCAGGACAGTCGAGCGGCGGCCACGCTGGAGGAGGGAGGCGGCTCCAAGGCTGGAACTGCATCTTGGAGTCTCACTTCCAATGCCTCTCAGGGGCTAACCCAGACCCAGTGCCAGTAGGACAGGGGCTTCCTGCACCACCCTTCATTTCAAAGCTACTTGTACTCACGTCTTCTCCCCAGCGGGGGTCCTCGGGGGATAGCGCAGGCTCTCCGTCTCTCCAGATCGCAGACCTGTCCCTTTCCTAGGCAAAACTTCAATTCTGGTGTTCTGTCCTTCCTCTATGGCAAGAACGACTTCCACGCCTGAATTTCACGCGTTTAACTGAAACACGTGGCAAGCATTGACTGAGGACCTCTATGCCAGGAACTTGAAGTGCAGGGCGAGGAAGACACAGTTCTGACCCCAGGAGCTGTCAGAATAGAGACAGAGACAGATGTGCAGTGTATGCAGAAACAGGCGTGCGGGAGCTCCAGTAGTGGAACTCAAAAGAAGAGACCAGCTCTCAGAGAAGGGATGAAGGTAAGTGGTTCTGGAAGGCTTCACAGAAGAGGTGCCATCTTGGTGAGGTCTTAAACAGAAGAACTGGGCTTTATTATTAGGTATAATTGAGTAACACGGAGAGGTAGGGAAACCCAAGATGAGTGAGATGGGACGATAGCATGGGTCAAATCACGCCCGTGGTGGGTTACAGAAGGAGCGGTTCTAGCTATGCCTCGGAGACATACTGTGCAGGCCTGCGAGAAGGGGAAGGGTGGAGCTACACGTATCAGCTACCAACATCAGCACCTGTTTGAACATGAAGCCAATCACGGAGCTTCTGCAGGGACATATCACTTTTATATGACAGAGTAAACATTTTTCTGGTCTGGTACAGTGGCTCATGCCTGTCATCCCAGCGCTTTGGGAGGCCGCGGCAAGAGGACCACATGAGGCCAGGAGTTCGAGACCAGCCTGGGCAACGCAGCGATATATTATATTCCCGGAAGATAAAACACATATCATAAAGAAAACCAAGGAAGATTACTTCTAAAAGATCCTTCCAGGAGGGGGATATTGGGGCTGGATTGTGGATACTGTCAAATGAGAAGCTGTGGCTGACATCTGCTGAGTCTGCAGTGTGCCGGACACTGTGCAAGCACTTGTCATGTTTTCACCCTTAGAGCAACACAAGGAGGCAGATGTTATTTCTACCATCCCCATTTGGTAGTTGAAGAAAATGCCTAAGTGGGAACAACAAATGCTGGGCACTGCAAAAAGAGGGGAGACAGGAATGAGGGGCACACAACCACCCACTGGGTACCATGTCCACTGCCAGGGGGAGGGAGGGCTTCCTAGAAGCCTGAGTCTCACCTGCACGCAATTTACTCATATAACAAATCCTCAATTGTACCCTGTGCCTCTAAAATGAATAAATAAGTAAATGTGCCTAAACTCGTGGGCATTTGATGAGTAGTGCCAATTGAAGCCAATCCGGCTGATTCCAGGGACCATACCGTTAGCTTCATGCTTTTTAAGAGACAACCTGAATCCTCAGCTAAAGAATTTCTACGAGCGGTGGGGAGTGACAGAGGATTGCTGAGCACAGGGGAGATTGAGTCAGTTGATGGCGACGTCTCTGTGCGGAGCAAATAAGGAAGGTAGAAAAAATGCTTGTAGAACTTTCAGGGGCAGCAATTCTAGCACTGAGACGGAGATGGTGGATCATTGAGAAACCCAAGGAGGCCAGGCTGGGGTCTCCTGAAGAAAGATTTTGTGCTCACTGTGCATCTGAGAAGCCAACTGCACAGAATGACGGACTTCGAGGACGGGGGCTGCCTGTGCACATCAAAGAATGGCCTTCCTCAGGTCACTGTGGCACAGACCCTGGCTGCGGGCTGGTCCTTTCGGTCTTCCGTGTGTCCTGAATCACCCCTCAGCAGCAGTACCCGCAATTATGAAGTCAGAGACTCTAACTTTGGTTCCGTTTGGCTTCTTATAACGAAATCCAGCAATTTAGGGACCATCTCACGAATGCTGGCTAGCAAAGACCTTGACCTTGCCGGTCCAAGCACTTAAAAGGAAATGCAGGAGCCCCGCCCACAAGCAGAGGCAAAAGCTGCTTGTGCCAATGGTCACTGCCAGGGCACTCCCAGGATCACTGCAGCCTGAGTCGCTTGACACCCACCGCACTGGAGTTCTTTCCCTTGGAGCCACCCTTTCAAGGCTTTCCAGCCTGTCTCCTCTTTGTTCTTTTCTGACCACCTTGCCAAACTAACCTCAGAATTTTGTTCCTGCTCTTCCTGGGGTCTGCAAATCCTCTGTAATGAGTAGCCATCTGCAGATTCATTTTTATGCGGTTTCCCTTCCCCCTTCAGATTGGTAATAAAAATATTAAACAGGACTAAACCCAGGGCTGACCCCTGCTGCACCCTGCTAGCTGGTCCCCCTTGGGACTGGCTGTCTTTTATCACTGGCCTTTTTTTCTTGCAGTTGTTTGTCCAATTTATAGCCACCTCTCTCCGTCCTCAGGCTTGTCAATCTGGACTGATTGTGAAAGTAAAAGTGTTGAAAGATATCCCAGGCTTTTCCAGTGAAAGTCCAAATCTATGTCTTTTTCTGTACAGCAGGCAATAATCTGGATAAAAACCTGAGTAACGCCATATTAAATATCAGCATATTTTGATGTAGTCTGGACAGTTCACTAAACAGTTTATTTTCAACAGGTTATTTGGAATCCTGTGTTCATGAGTTAATCATTGCTAATAAAAAGTTAAAAATTTACTCGGTTTCTCTTTTTTATTAAAAACTCAGACTTGGGGCATTCGTGTTTCCATCTCTTCACATGGAAATAAAATAAACGAATTTGTGTTTACAACAAACTCCAGGAATGTTTGATATGACTACAGAGAATTGTTTATCCTTTATAAATGCTTTGTCTTTTGACCAAATATCCCCCCTCATCCCCGCTTTTGGGGGAATCTCCCCAAGAAGGATGCTGGGCGGATGAATTCATTTTGTTCCGAATATTCCACACAGCAGTCCTGGAAGAGGAAGAGGCACAAGTCACTCCTCTGGGACTGCATTCTGAATGTACGGATGTGCTACGAAATATAGATCTGTTCCTGGGCAGAGTTTTCTTTTTTCCCTTGCCCTCCTGAGCAGGGCTCATGGCGGCAAAAGCTCAGGTGCATCAGCCCCGAGAAGACGTCTTTTCAGGCTCCGTTTATCTTTGTCTCAGTGCCCTCATCAAAGTAATGAGGATGGACAGAGATTTAAAAGCCAAGATGATCTAGCAAATAGGGCAGCCACTTTCTAATCTACATCCAGAACAAAAGACGGCGTTTCCTGGAATTAGCTCACCAGGAGGGAAACGCTCTCATCCCGTTCTGGAAAACCTTTCGCTTTCTCTCAAAATATTCAGTCTTATACTTTTAGAAGGAACATAGAAAGAAATCCTTCCACATTTGGTCTCCATTGAAAAAATTTTTTGTGACATTTTTCTGGTCAAGAATGCTTTAACAAACAACAAGGCCATGCAAACTGGAAACCTTACCAGTAATTTTTATATCAATAATAATACACAAACAATAATTTTTACAGAACAAAAAAAGCATGAAATAATAGGTACTTTGCCATTCTCCATATATTTTTACTCTACTGTATAGGGAAAGGATATTTAAAAAAAGGAAAAAGAATTGTATGGCTCACAGAGCGCCTTTCTCTTTCATCACAAATATATTATTTACACCCGTAAGGTAACACTATACATGGTGAAAGAATTTCTGAAGATAATACATATGAAATATAATGTACATGACATATCGGTTATTCGGTACTCATAATATTTGTGTCGTAGATCATCTAGGTACATATTTTTGTATGTGTATTTCTAAAAAGATAGATAATTGTGACTCCACTGGTGAGCAGCCTCATTAATATTGTGATGTGAGTCTTCAGCCTGGCTTTCTTTGTATCTGGCTATATCAGGTCTCAATGGCAATGCAGTGGGAGCTGTCCCGTTTCTGAGTCCCTGAAGCCCAGGTTGTGTTTGTGTACGGGGAGAGTTAATGAGAACAGAATGGCTTTCTTCCCCCAGCTTCCCCAATCCCATCTGTTCAAACAAAAGGCTGAAAGGGAAAGAGAACTGAGACCCTGCTGGTCAAGGGGGGAGGAATAATAACACATATCCTTGGGCAACATTTCAGCACATGCAACCCCTTTGTCCTGTGCTTAAGCTTTTATTCAGACAAATGGAAGTCGGGCCAATGTAGGTTCCATTAAAAAAAAATTTTTTTTTTAATACATTAGGCCCAAATATTAGTTTGTTCGTTTTTTTTTTTTTTTTCCCAGTGAAGGCCTAGATTGGAAAATGGAAAACATAAAAGGAAAGAGAAACAGCAATTTGTTTGGAGTGAAATCTGCTGAGCAACCCACCTGTGTAGGTAGTTGTACAAGACCAATTTCACTTACTTTGCATGAACCTCAAAGTACGAGTAAGGAGCATTATAACGCAAGGAGTCTAAGAAGGCACTTCCCTCACTTCCTAAGGAGAGTCCATAAAAATATGGTGATTTCCAATGGTGCCCAAGAAAACCCTTTGTTTCCCGGCCCTCGGGTCTACGGTTTGCCCACAGAAGCATGGGAGGCAGTGCTGGAAGGTGAGAGCAACTCTCCTGGAGTAGTTCATTGAGGTTAACTGACTCCTAGAGCTGGCAGCTAGAATCCCAACAGGACACCTTGGAGGGACCGTTTGATAAGATCTGCTGATGCTCTGATACATGCTGCTATTCATTAGGGATGGAGAAGATGCCTAGATATTTATTCCACAGAGTTTAAGCTGCAGCACGCTTACCAGCGATGGAAAAGTAAATTTGCCACCAGACAATTAGTTTTCTTTTATTTGTTGACAAACTTAATATTTTAAGTCATTCATCAAAATGGTTGCATTGCTGTCACATGTACACAATCTTATCATTTTTTAAAAAAAGTGTATGGAACTGAATTCTACTCTCCTCTAGAGTTAACTGCGATGCTATCACTTCTGTGAAAAGGAAAATAAGAAAGGATGAAGTGGCCTGGTGCGGTGGCTCACACCTATAATCCCAGCACTTTGGGAGGCCGAATTGAAAGGATTGCCTGAGCCCAGATGCAAGACCAGCCTGGGCAACTTGGTGAGACCTCATCTCTACAATAAATCAAAAAATTAGTCGGGTGTGGTAGCACGCGCCTGTAATGCTGTCTACTTGGAAGGCTGAGGCAGAAAGATTGCCAGAGCCCAGCAGGTTGACACTGGAGTGGCTGTGAGCGTGCCACTGCATGCCAGCCTGGGAGACGGCAGAGTGAGACTCCAACTCACAGAAAAAAAGAAAAAGAAAGGATGAAGTGATTGACAACCTGAGATGGGCAAGGAGTTACAACGTTTAGGTCACTATATCTGGAAAAGGAAGGAGTCCACATCTTCCGAATATTTCCCCAAGGACAAAAAAAAAGAAGGAAGGGGGAAAATTAAAATCAAATGTGAACATTAAGAAACGTCATCTTAGGATCTCCTGGGAATAGTGAATGTCCACTTTCATAAGAAAATGCTGTTAGAGCACCCAGGACTCCAGCTACCCAAGAAAGGCAAATCAGACTTAACACCTAAAGAGTCACGGTCTCCAAAACAGAGAGATATTTCCTGATGGAAGAAGTGGCCTTTGGAGGACAAGTAAACTTGTGCAAAGCATAAGTTTAGCAAATTTTAATCATCTTGGTAGGCTCCTTTCTCATAGATGTTCATTTGCATTGTGTTGTCAACATTCAATTATGCATGCAAATGAAAGAAAAAGCAGGAAGAAAACAGTTGCAAAATCCTATTACCTGGCTTTTACCTGCATCATATTATTCTTTTTTTTCAAAACGTTTTCTTTCCTTCATTACTTATTTTTGCTTGGGCTAATTTTAAAGTGAGTTTATATTCCCCTGGTACACAGGTCAGTGTTGGCCCAGAATGAAAAACACGTCCCTCATGATCCACAGAGAATGCAACCTACAGTGTTAATAACTGGCAAGCTGAGTGCATTTGCTCACTTCATTTTTCTCCTTTATCCCCAAAGGAAAATAGAAATATAAATATACCTACTTGTACTTATAGAATATACTTACAGAAAACATGAGTTCTTTAAAGCTTTGGTTATAAAAAAAAATTTTAGATGAACCAAACTCAATTTTTACATGAGTGTCCATCTCAAAACTAAAACTGTGTACCATGTAAAAAGGCTTGTTTTTGGGAGTAATAGAGACCACACTTTATTTATGTATTTATTTATTTTTCATTTGCGTTGGTCTCACTCTGTTGCCCAGACTGAAGTTCAGTGGCAGCCTCCACCTACTGTGCTCAGTTGATCCTTCCACCTCGGCCTGCCACGTAGCTGGAACTACAGTTGCGTGCCACCATACCTGGCTAATTTTTTGATTTATTGTAGAGACGAGATCCCACCAAGTTGCTCAGGCTGGCCTCGAACCCCTGGACTCAGACAATCCTCTCGTCTCAACCTCTCAAAGTGCTGGGATTACAGGCTTGAGGCACCGCACCTGGCCAGAACCACACTTTAAAAAATGGCTTTAGCCGGGCTCGGTGGCTCAGCCTGTAATCCCGCGCCTTTGGGAGGCTGAGGGGAGTGGATTGCCTGAGCCCGCGGGTTCGAGACCCGCCTGGGCTGCAAGACCTCATCTCTACAATAAATCAGCTGGGCGTGGTAGCACGTGCCTGTAATTCTGGCTACTTGGAAGGCTGAGGCGGAAGGATCGCCAGAGCCCAGCAGGTCGAGGCTGCGGTGGCCGGGAGCGGCCACTGCACTCCAGTCTGGGCGACAGAGTGAGACTCCAACTCAAAAAAAAATGGCTTTGAAGATCATCATTTAAAGGAAAGATGATCAAGGTTAATTATGGGATGATCTTCTTTGGATGATCTTCATTATACTGTCCATGGTAGTCAAAAGAGACAAGCAGGCTGTGTTTGGGGCAGACTCCTTAGGTATGACAAGGACTCATCCTACACTGGTTCCCAGCTCTACAGTTTCAAGCAACTTTAAAGAATATTTGTTCTATTTAGTTTGCCACCGTTTTGTGGAAGTTTGTCACACAAGCAAATGGGACGCCTTCTCTCTGCCATCATTGATAAAGCATATATACATCTTAAAGAGTCACTGTCTTTTACACATTTGACTTAAATTTGGATGTATTACTGTATTCCATAACCACTCATTGTGAGACGCTGAAAAAAGGCTGTAAATGATTAAAAAAGACTGGTGTCTGGGTGCATGTCAGGGGGCAGAGGATATGGCCTGCCAGGTTTGGGGCTTGGATATTTATCTGGTGGGTGATGAGAAGACACAGAGGGTGGAAAACAAGAGGACGTGACCAGATCACTGTGAAACAAGCATACCTCAGAGATATTTGCATGTTCAGTTCCAGAAACCACAATAAAGCAAATATTGCAATAAAGTGAGTCACACAAGTTTTCTGGTTTCCCAGTGCATATAAAAGTATGCTTACACAATACTGTAGTCTACTAAGTGTGCGATCACATTATGTCTAAAAAAAAACCAGTATGCCAGACTTGGTGGCTCATGCCTGTAAACCCAGCACTTTGGGAGGCAGAGGCGAGAGGATCGCCTGAGCCCAAGGGCTCGAGACCAGCCTGGGCAACATGGCAAGACCTTGTCTCTACAATAAGTCAAAAACTTAGCCAGGCATGGTGGCGTGCGCCTGTAGTTCCAGCTACTTGGAAGGCTGAGGCAGAAGAATTGCTTGAACCCAGCAGGTCAAGGCTGTGGTGGCTGTGAGTGTGCCACTGCACTACAGCCTGGGCGATAGAGTGAGATTCTGACTCAAAAACAAAACAAAACAAAAACCCAGGATGCATGCCTTAATTAAAAATACTTTATTGCTTAAAAATGCAAATGATCATCGAATTTTTTTTCTGGTGGTAAGTCTTCAGGTCAACAGTAGGCTATTAGCAGTTAGGTTTTTGGAAGTCAAAACTTACGCCCACATTTTCAGCTGTGCAGGAGTCAGTGTCCCTAAACCCCAGGTTGTTCCAGACCAACTGTATATTCTTTATCTGGTTTAAAAAATCCTTTCTCACTACATGAATAAGTGGAACTGAGAGTTTCCTGCAAAGACATAGCAGACTGAAGCAGCAAGCAACAACATGGCAGAACTGACACTTGATACATGGCATTAGTCCTTTCTCAGTCATGGTATGAGATAAGAGCAAAGGTGATATAATTAACTGACAAAAAGTCAGCCAAAAAATTAAAAATTATCGAGACTTTTTGAAATATAGATTCATATCATTATGGGTATAGTCTACACGGAACATATGTCCTTTTGGCCACATCTGCCATGAAAATCTAGTGGGGAGATAAACTGGGCTTAGATCCGCAACTATGAATTATCCCGTTGTAGAATATTAAACTGAGTTTCTAAAAAAGTATATCCAACTACATTGCTCTCACTAAAATATTATTATGAATATTTTATGAATTATAATATTTAAAGAGTACAAAGCATTTTGTACCATTAATAATGAAAATAATTTTAAGAAAATATTTCATCTCTTTATTTTTTTCCCATTAGTATGCTTCAGAACAAATCATACTAAAACTTAATAGTTTAGAACAGCAACAATATTCATACTGCTCATTATTTGACAATTTGAACAAAGCTCTGCAGGGATACCTTGTCTCTGTTTCACATGGTGTCACCTTGGTTGGCTCTAAGGCTGGGACCCAGAACTATCTGAAGTCAAGGAGTTAATACTGATTGTCAGTTCCTCACCATGTGGGTCAACTGCTCTTATATGTTGGCTCAGGACTCCCAAGGCTTATGTTCCAAGAGAAAAAGAGCCAGACAGAAGCAACATTTCTTTTGTGATCTAGTTAAGCTAGCCAACACAGTTATAAAATTCTGTCCAGATTCAAGGGGGAAGGAACACAGAGCCCTTCTTTCAATCAAGGTGCATCAATGTCAGATTATAAGAGAAACAGGAGGGATCAGATTATGTTACTATGGCCATCCTTGGAAAATGCAGCCTACCAAATTTATCATTTTTATTATCTCACAATATTTTGTGTTTTACCCAGTATATCAATACATCTTCATATTTAATATATAACTAATGCATGTATATTTAGGGTTCTGTCAGAGGTTTTATAAAATTAAAACCATCTCATTTAGGACATTGAAAGAAAGGAAAATACAATGTGCCTTGGCAAAGCATAGGAAGTCAACATATTTTTAGCTTCTTCGTCCTTCCTCATTGGTCTTTAGGCTAACAGTGGGGCCAGTATCTTATAAAACCATATTTCACCAGGACCCCGACCTTAATGAATCTCTCTTTCCCTTATATTCTGATAGCATGTTATGCTTTGAGTACCACATTCTGTTCTGCATTCAAGTTATATATATAGTTGTTACGTAAGATCAAGTCTTATTCTGCTGTGTATACTCAACAGTTTGTAGGATACTTTGCACATAATGGGTGCCTCCAAAAATGTTGAGTAGATTGAACTTGATAAAGTTTTAGTACCTTTACTCCAGAGGTAGAAGTTGGTGGTGGGAGAACTGATTGACTTAGGTGGAAAAGGGAGGAGGGAACACAGTGGGGTAATCTATTCCTCAGACCAACAGCTCTTCCTCACATGTTCTGTACATCTTCCAAGCCAACTCTGAGGGCCATAATCGTAAGCGGGTAGAAAAAGATGACTAGATCCCCATAATCCAAAGATGGTAAATATCTACTGTCCACCTTTGTCACACATTCTGATGTCTCTAATCCCATGGCTCACGGTGAAGTGGAAATAGCTCCAGATTGGCAGCCATGACATGTGTCACTGACTGGGTATAAGTTTTGGGCAGTTAACTCTTGGTTTCCTCATCTGGAAAAGGGTAAATTTGCATTAACAAGTTCTTAGGTGCCCTGTGGCTTGAAAGGATTGCGATTCTCAAAACCCCTGAGATGTGGTTTTATATGGATGATTATGATGGTGAAACAATGTTGGTGTTTTCAGTTTGGCACTGTTTTCCAAGTTTATAGTTTAAAGAAAACTATTGAAAATACAGATTATTCTTCGTATATCTCCTTTTCTGAGCATAGTACCTTGCTTAAGATAAGTGCACAGAATATGTATTGAGTATAATATAAAGAAAGCATCTGGTCTTTGCTTCGGTTCCTAGCACACAGTTTCAGAAACCCTTGGAATTTTCTAAGTGATAATACCTCAGTTTATCTTAATGAGGAGACTCATGGTAGGATATTAGATAGTTTCAAGGGGAGAATTGGCCATGCCAGAAACACCAACCGTGTGATTCAAAGGTTGGAACTTTCAACGCCACCTTCTCAGACTTCCAAGGAAAAGAAGAGAGTTGGAGACTGGGTTCAATCCCATGATCAGCGATTTACACAACCCGATGTATGTAATGAAATCCTGGATTTAAAACTCTGAACACCAAAGTTTAAGGGAGCTTCCTGGTTTGTGAAGAGATTGATATGCTGGGAGGTTGACACACTCAGAGAAAGCAAGGAAACTCTGAGCCTTTGTCCCAGTATTTGCTTATGTGTCTCTTCCATTTGGCTGTTCCTAAATTGTAGCCTCTATAATAAAACTTGAATGGTCAATATAGCACTTTCAATGAGTTCTCTGAGACATGCCAGTAAACAATCGAATCTGAGTGGGGTCATGGGAACTCAACTTGCAGCCAAGTCGTACAGAAGTGCAGGTGTCTTAGGGACATCCCTTTCAGTTGACATTTGAAGAAAGGACAGACTTACTGGAAACTCTGACCTCTCATTTGTGGGATCTGATGCTAATTTCAGGTAGTGAGTGTCAGAATCAAATAACTGTGCCCTTAACTGGTAGGAGCTGCTGCAATTCTGGGTAGTCAGTCAGAATCGAATTGAATTGTTAGGCATCCAGTTGTTGTTGGAAGATTGGTGTTGGAAAGTAGTAAGTATTTGTATGAGTCATAATAAGTAACATGAATAAATACCTACTCCGTGCCGGGCACTGTTATGAATGCTTTATATATATTATCTCATCTAATCCTCACAAAGAAACTACAAGGTAGATGTCACGATTATCCCCATTTTGCATGTAGGAAACTGAGGCACAGAGGGGGTATTGTCAGTGTTACGCAGCTTGCAAAACTGGGTTTAAACCAAAGCAATTTGGCTTCAGAGCCTGTATTCTAAATCAGCCCCCCTGCCCCACAATCCACCATTCAGCTCCGCCTTCTTGATCCTCAGGCCACTTTAGCTAAAAGCTAAAGAATCAGACTTGAAGCTGTTGGGCATACCTGGCCGCAAATATTCCAAAATATGCAAATGATCTCTTGTGAGACACTTCATAAAACAGGCTGTGACGGGGTTGCCAGTTCCCGGAGAACTGAAACGATGCCACACGCCTCATCTCAACTCAGGTATTAAGTGTGAGATTCCTCGGACCCTATTAATCCAAGCAATCACTAGAATCAATATTCATTAAACAGCCATGTGCGTGAACCAAAGTTAATCACAAAGAAGACATGGATGCCGCTCCCAAGTTGGCTCTGCCCAAAAGGAAAGATAACATCCATGGAGGCAAACCTTTATTCCCGTCTTGGGAATAGGGAGGGTAAAAGGAAGTCCCACTTATCGGAATGGATTTGAAGCACTCCTGAGCTGGCTCTGTGCCCTCCTCATATCTCGTCATATGTAGAGTATTTTCTACTTGGAGGACAGAGCAAGACCAGATTCATGGCAGGGCTGGTGACCCCTATCTGTAAAAGGCCTTAACCCCTCATAAAAATACTTAATAGAGTTCTTTCCTTTTAATTGCACACCACAATCTTTAGGGGCCCATCCATCTCTGTGGATACTCCAGGCACTAGTCTCCCTTTGTCATGTGGTTCTGCCTGAGTGTGGAATCAGCTGATGAGGCCAGGGGTCCCAAGACAGTACACCATCTGGCCAAGGTTATGGGTGGCAGATTACCAATTAGGAAGCATGGCAGGGAGGATGTTGTGTGGCTGGGAGCCAGGAATAGATGGTGGATCAGTCATTAGCAAGGGAACCGGTGTTGCAACAGATTATTAACACACGATGCTTTGCTCTTGGGGAACCCTGCATGAAATTCAAGTTTTGGTCACTAAAAACTTTCAGAGGTAGACAATAAAGCCACTT
The DNA here is from genome assembly GCF_000164805.1 of Carlito syrichta. NCBI lineage: Eukaryota > Metazoa > Chordata > Mammalia > Primates > Tarsiidae > Carlito > Carlito syrichta. The sequence continues at coordinate 317,290 of NW_007258471.1, read as the reverse complement.
TGTTCAAAGGTGAGCATGCACTTAGAGCAGAGTCTCTCAAACGTTAATATGTGTATGAATCACTTGGAGATCTTGTTAAAATGCAGTTTGAGTCTCAGTAGGTCTGAGGCAGACCTGGGATTTTGCATTTGTAATGACCCAGGAGAAGCCAGTGCTGCTGGGCCATGAACCATCCTTGGATGTGAGGGCTTAGAACACATGCCACCTGCTTCTCTGCTCCCCCTCTGGAAAGCCTGACTTGGTGGAACCTGGTTTCTACAAACGTAGAATGCCTTCTGTCCCAACTCCTTAGGTTACATAAGGTCCCTCTTGTATGTTAATGTATGTTAATGGTGAATAAGAAAGTCCAGGTCCTCATACTTTATTTTTTCTTTTTCTTTTCACTTACTTTTTAACAGTACAAGTAGTACATGAATATATCTGGAGTAATTTAGCTAACCCAAACATCATATTTTTAGACCTGTAGACTCTTTTCTCATCTATCTTTAACACAAAAAAACTCTAAAGAAAATACACACAATACCATTGTTACTCTTGACAAAACTAATAACACTAATAACTAATAATTTATTTATATCATCTAAAATCTAGTTCAGCTTCAGCTGATTGTCCCAAAAAAGTCTTTTTATGATTAATTTGATTTGTTTGAAACAAGATCTAAACCACATCTAGCACATTGCATTTGGTTGATTTGACTCTTAAATCTTTTCATATTTAACAGTACCTCAGTATTATTATTTGCTATTTCATTCAACTTATTTGCTGAAGAAACTAGGCAATTTGCCCTGTAGAATTTTCCTCATTCTGAATTTGCTTGATTGTATCTTCATGGTGTCATTTAACAGGTTCCCTTTTCCTTGTGTTTTATATAAACGGTAGTGAAATCCAGAGACTTTATTCGATTCAGCAACCTTTCACATGACAGCTTTTAATATCATTGGTAACCCTTATTAGCACTCTTGGAAGTGTTTCTTTTGCACCCTGTGCTTCCCTGTGACAACACTTTATTTCCCAATTTTCTCTACTAGATGGTAAATTCCCTCAAGGCAGAATCATGCCTCTCCCTGCTTTCAGCACCTGCCCTGGTACCTGGCAAATGGTTGGTATTCGATAGTTATTGAATGCAGGAATTTTGCCCCTAATGTTTCTTGAAACCAGTGGATACCTGCCACAAATTGGTTCGGAGGTCACATACGTCTAGGTGTGTCAGGGCTTTTAAAGGCCTGCTCATATCAGAGGCAGTTCTTCTAGAAATCTGCCACCCTATTGAACTCAGGGCAGGCTTCAGAGACAAAGTATTTCAGCTATGACTGGAGCTCCCGAGCCCACGGGGCCACAGAGAAGATAAGGAGAGAAAAGGAAGAGATCATTGAATCAAGAAAACACACCTCAGTGACAGACACAGGGTCACAGGTAGAGATTTCTTGAGGATACAAAGAAGAGCATGCTCTGGGAGCAGAGCAAGGAGATATTCCAGGCAACAATGTTTTGTGTGGCTGTTGGTTAGTTTGAACCCTGGAGGGGTCTCTGATGCGTGCCCCGAACATTTTCCCCCCTCCCAGGAAGTCTTTGAATCTAACAAGGGCCTAGAAAGACCCTCACGTGGAACTGTTCCACTAGTGGGACGTAGATGACTTTTGAACTACTTCAGTATTTTAGTGACAGGGAGGGAAGGGAGGGGTGCTCCAATGGCCTCTCTGAAGGGCATGATCCCTAACTTTTGGAGACTCAAAGGTAAAGGACAGCATGTCCAGTAGGGGGAGCCCGTATCAATGAAGATGCCTGGGATGCTGGAATGAACAGGAAATGCTGGGAAGAGAGATTTGCTGAGGTCCTGAGGACACGTGTAAAAGAAATACGCGTGGGGACCGGGAGGGACACAACATCCATAAGGGTACCCAGTCTCAAACCAGGCAAAGCGGGGACCCAAGAGAGGCCCAAACGTTACCTGTATGATGTCCACTTGTATACCTAATCCTGAAGTGTACCCACATCTTTAAAATAAAAAGTATAAAAAAAGAAGAAGAAATTCGTGAGATCAAAAGGGACCTGCTGACTTTCCAGTTTTCAAATGCTAGCAACCTCTTCCTCTTCCCTGTCATTCCTGTCGCCCATGTGAGTCCACACATACCCAACCCTATGCCTTAAAACAGTGGTTCTCACCTGGAGACAATTCTGTCCGCCAGGGGTCATATATCAGTGTCTGGAGACCTGTTTGATAATCAGGCCTGTGGGGCTTAGTACAGGCATCTAAGTGGGGACAGACCAGGGACACTGCTAAACATTCTACAGCGCACAGGACAGATTCCTCACTACAAAGAACTATCTGGTCCAAAAGTTTCTTGGACTCTCCCTTCAGAGTTGTCCTAAAACAGTTCTATTATTCAAAAATCACATGTCCCAAATGCATTTCTTTCTTATCAGACAAGTCTCCAGTTCATCCCCATCTCCACCTCGAGTACCCTCTTTCTTTCTTTCTTTCTTTCTTTCTTTCTTTCTTTCTTTCTTTCTTTCTTTCTTTCTTTCTTTCCTTCCTTCCTTCCTTCCTTCCTTCCTTCCTTCCTTCCTCCTTTCTTTCTTTCTTTTTCGGTATGTGTTGTTTTTTAAAACTCTGCTTGTTGTACCTCATATTGTTTTAAGAGAGAAAAGAAATGGAAAGACCAACTCATGAAACAAATGAAAACATCTCTGGTTAAAGAGCTTGGTCTCTATGAATACTCTACATTCTCCCATTTCAGAGTTCAGGAGGATTTCCCCAAATTCCAATTAACCAGGGCACTTTGGGGGGCACTTGCATTCAAAATTAAGAGATATGTCTTTGACAGAAATGCCTAGAAGTTTTTCAATGTGCTAAATTTGAAAATGAAAAGCGATGGCATCTCTGCCATTGTTGAGTCCCCCTTATTATTTTGCCAAAGATGGCAGAAACCCCAGTGACAGAGGTGGACAGTTACTGAAACTCTCAAGTCCTAGTATTCTCCTTTCTAAAAGGTTGTTCCCAGAATCCTGCCCGGCTTCTGACTCCATGTCAGGGACCACTCTCACCAAGTTGGATGGAATGCCTTTTTTGGAAGTAGTCAAAAAACCTACAAGCTAAGCATGCTACTGACTGCATTTCAGCCTGGGCGACAGAGTGAGACTCCTATTCAAAAAAGAAAAAGAAAAAGAAAATTCGAATATGTTTTAGTGGGTTTGTCACATCCTCTCATGCCTTTTCCTAGGAGAATTATGATCTTTATTTATTTATTTGTTTGTTTATTTTGAGTCGGAGTCTCACTCTGTTGCTCAGGCTTGAGTGCAGTGGCACGCTCAAGGCCACTGTAGCCTTGACCTGCAGGGCTCAGGCGATCCTTCCACCTCAGCCTTCCAAGTAGCTAGAACTACAGGTATGCACCACCATGCCTGGCTAATTTTTTTATTTATTGTAGAGATGAGATCTTGCCAAGTTACGTGGGCTGGTCTTGAACCCGTGGGCTCAGGCAATCCTCTCGCCTTGGCCTCCCAAAGTGCTGGGAATTTAGGCGTGAGCCCCGACATCCAGCCAACAGATTACGATCTTTTAAAATCATTGTCGTCATCATTGTCACCATGGGCAATGCTAATGCTGCACCTACTAATTTCCAGTCTTCCTAATAATTCTTGCTTTTTGGTTTTTTGAATTGGAGTCTCACTCTGTTGCGCAGGCTGCAGTGTGGTGATACGATCATGGCTCACTCCAGCCTCAGCCTCCTGGGCTCAGGTGATCTTCCTGCCTCAGCCTCCTGAGTAGCTGGGATTAGAGGTTCATGCCCTTGTGTCCAGATGATTTCTTTTGACTTTTTGTAGAGATGAAGTCTCACTATGCTGCCTAGGCTGGTCTCAAACTCCTGGCCTCAAGCAAGCATCCTGCCTCAGTCTCCTAAAGTGCTGAGATTATAGGCGTGAGCCACCATGGCTAGCTGAAAATGATTTTTGAAGTACCTTAGACTATTAAGTGATTGGCTCAAGGTTACACACAAGAGAAGCAGTTACATATATATGTGTTTAGGAAGGAGATGAGAGTAAGAGGAAAGGAGAAAACTTCTGAAACATCAAACACGGGGCTCGGGCCCTTGAGATCCCAAGGAATCAGACCAGCCTCAGTCACTTAGGACTGACAAGCTTGGCCTTGCCACCCAGTGAGGCCCAAGTAGTAAATGCTACATGGTGGGTTCCCTACTTCTCATGTGTATTTCCTGTCACCTCTTAGAACCAAAGAAAGTCTAAATGTTCCACTCTCTCAGTCTGTGAATATAAATAAAAATAATGACCGGGCTTGGTAGCTCAGCCTGTAATCCCGCATTTTGGGAGGCTGAGGTGAGTGGATTGCCTGAGCCCGCAGGTTCGAGACCCGCCTGGGCAACTTGGCAAGCCCTCGTCTCTACAATAAATCAAAAACTAGCCGGGCGTGGTAGCGCACGCCTGTAGTTCCAGCTACTTGGAAGGCTGAGGCGGAAGGATTGCTGGAGCCCAGCGAGTCGAGCCTGTGGTGGCCGGGAGCGGCCACTGCCCTCCGGTCTGGGCGACAGAGTGAGATTCCAACTCAAAATAAATAAATAAATAAATAAATAAATAAATAAATAAAAATAATGTTACTATCAATCAACCAAAGTTTCTATTTTTTTGCGCCTACCTGAATGCCACTGCCTCATCCCTTCAAGTCTTCCCTGCCCCACCCCCATAGCGTCATCGTCACCAAAGAAGGGCCCTGTGTATGCTCAAAAACCAGCCTGCCTGCTCTCATCACTGCCTGCCAGCTGTGATCTTTTTCCTCATGACTCCACCTCCAAATGGTGTCTGCTGATCTTGAAGCCCTTAGAAGGAGTGGCAGTAGCACTGCTTTAGATGGTGTCTTCCTCCTTGTCCCCAGGAAGTCAGAATTCATTCCACATGTCCCCGTCACCCCCAGTCCTTAAAGTGCCAGAGCTGTGCTGAGTATCTTGGCAAAGTGGGGAAACTGCCTTTCCTCAGTTCTCTGTGGGTATGCATCTGCCCCTCATAGCTTTGCCCAGAGTTGAACAAAGAAAGACCTTCAGGAAAACAGTGCCTGCTTCCGATGGAGCTACCTGACCCAGGAAACACAGACACACACACAGACACACGCACACAGACACATGCACACTCATATAAACAAGCAACCGCAGAGCCCAAATCTATTTCTGAGAGACAAACATTTTGGAAATGGGCCTGCAGAGACAACACTGCCCAAAACCTGGATGGTTTTCTTTTGCTATTTTGTACATTTCTCTTCCTGTTAGTGTGTCTCAGTCATCTTACTTTCCAATTACTGACCCCAATTTTGAACATGCATAGCTGAATTTTATAACTACGTCTACCTCTTACGAGACATAAAACGCCTTACAAATTTGAAATCATAGTTTTAAAAACTATGCACCCTTCCCACGTAAGCCTCCAAACTCTTAGGGCGAGGCTTCAGGTTCAAGTTTTTTTAGGCTTCTCTTCGCTCTAGCATGTGACCTGGAAGTCACTTCTTCTTGGCAACAGTGCTGGAAGAGGAGATGGTAGCAGGGGTATAAAATTCCCTGGAAATTTCTGCTTTTTCCTCTTCAAGATCCTGGTCAGACGTGGAATGTTAGGTCTTCAAGAGACCTGAGCGGCCCATGGAGGATTTGGCAGATGGTCTGACTCAACCTCCGTGTGTGCCTCCTGTGCTGTGGGTGCTGGGAAGATCCACATTACATTTCCCAAGCTTTCCTTGCAAGCAGGGTCTGGTATAGAATTTGGGTTCCTCCACTAAATGCACAAGCAAGACTTGAAGAGTGGACGAGAGGTAGAGGCCTTCCTGCCCTCTGGGCTGTGGTTGCTGGCGAGCAAGGTCAAGGACACCAGGCACATCCCGTGGCAGCCATCCCCAGCTCCCCAGGGTCCAGAGGCGGTTGTGGCAGAGGTAGCAGAAGGTGCGGATCCCAGGTGGCGGGCGTGGCAGTGTGGATTTGAGCTCAGCAGACCCGGCGGTGGTGTTCTGGAGACCCAGCCTAGCTTGGCTTCCTTCAGCACCACCTCCTTTCTGGCATCCCATTCCTGTCTGCTTAAAAGGACCAAATGTCTGTTTCCTGCACTGAACCCTGCCTCTACGAGGTTGCAAACAAGGAGGAAACTTCCTTCTCACTTGCCATGGATCTGGGTGAAGAGAGAGCCCCACTGGTGGCAGAGGAGGAGAGTGAATGAAGAGGGTGCCAAGCCAGGACGTGGCAGGACCAGGGGAGGGGCTGTGCTGTTAGACTTGGCTGTGCGGAGACCTCCGAAAGGCTTTACAAATATGTGCACGGATGTCATCAGTTTAACGGAAACACTGTGAAAAGTTCCTAGTGCCTAGGCTTGTAGTTAAAGACAGGAATAGGGCAGGGCACGGTGGCTCACGCCCATAATCCCAGCATTTTGGGAGGCCAAGGTGAATCAGTTGAACCCAAGAGTTCAAGACTAGCCTGAGCAACACAGTGAGACCCTGTCTTTACCAAAATAACAACAACAAAAACAACAAAAATTAGCTGGGCTTGGTGGCACATACCTGTAGTACCAGCTACTCAGGAAGTTGTAGCAGGAAGATTGCCTGAGTCCAGGAGATCAATTATGGCATTGAGCCATCATTGTGCCACCGCACTCCAACCTGGGCAACAGAGTGAGACTCTGACTCAAACAAACGAACAAAAACCAAAAACAACCACCAAGGATGGGCTCACTCATGGTAAGCAGAAATACCTATTACTTGAAGTCCTTTTGTGAATAAAGGTGAAAGGCAGGTAGGTATTATTTATTAAGTGCATCTCATGGGGTTTTTGTTGTTGTTGTTGTTTGTTTGTTTTTAATTTGGAGTCTCACTCTGTTGCCCAGGCTGGAGTGCAGTGGGGTGCGATCATGGCCACTGCAACCTTAACTTACTGGACTCAGGTGATCCTTCCACTTCAGCCTCCCAAGTAGTTGAGACTACAGCTGCCCACCACCACAGCCAGCTAATTTTATTTAATTGTAGAGACGAGACCTCACTACATTACCCAGGCTAGTCTTGAAGTCCTGAACTCAGACAATCCTCACGCATCAGCCTCCCAAATTGCTGGGATTACCGGCAGAAACCTCTGCGCCCAGGCCAATCTCATGTTTTATAAACAAGTCAGCGAAGTGATGGATGTGCGGGGTAAGATTTTTGCACAAAAAGCTTGTATTCACGTAAAATCAAACCTCAGGTTTCTGGCTGTGGATTATACCCATTGCTGAGAAGTTTAATGTCTCTGCTGTATCACAGCATGGTATTCAAATAGCCTATAAGCTTCCAACACAGCAATGTGTTGCGTTTTTAGAGCATACTGTGGATTCTCACATCTGTTGTTCAGGGTAAATTCTGCTTTACAGTAGCTGAAAATTGCCTACGGCTCTGGGTCCAGTTTTGACAGTTATCTGCAAAAGAAATAAGCTGGAGGGGTGGAGGAAGGACAGTTAGACTTTTTGGGGAAAAAAAGGTAAAACGTCAGAATCAAAACAAGACCCCCGAGGACACTGGGAGAAGAGGAGTGTGGCCTTGGGCTCTGGGTAGGCTGGGAAACATCCTCCCAGTGTTCCTGGGAGTGCTCATTCCTGCCATCTGTTCTGTGCATACACAAAGTGCTCCACTGATGCTGTTCATGCAGACCCTCTAGGGTGAAATGCCAGGTTCTGGCTGCATGCTTCCCAAACTGTCTCTTCTGCCATCATCCTAGCGTGGGGTGTCTGTCAGGGCCCCCCAAGGCTACCCTCAGGCTTGGCAATTCATTAGAGGACTCACAGGACTCAGAAAAGCAGTTGCACTCATGGTTACAGGTTATCACAGCACAAGGATGAGGTTAAAAATCAGCAAAGGGAAAAGACACTTGGGGCAAAGGCCAGGAGAAACCAGGTGCAAGTTTCCAAGTAGTCCCTGAAGTGTTGCCAACCAAGGGAGCTCACCCAAGCCTTGGTGTCAGGCATTTATAGTGGGGGGGTCTTTCACGCAGGAGTACTGTACCCGGGTGACTGACTTCAGCTACTCAGACTCTAGCCTCCAGACCAAAAGCTGGTGTTCAGCACAAGTCACATGATTAGCATAAACTCTGATAAAACTGGTAAGAGGTGACCCAAGTCTAGACATACAAAAAGCCCTTTATCAGGCAGAGTACTCCAGGGATTAAAGCTCTCTCCTAGTGGACAGTGGCTCTTGCCTATAATCCCAGCACTTTGGGAGGTGGAGGTGGGAGGATTACTCAAGTCCAGGGGTTTGAGACCAGCCTGGGCAACTTGGTGAGACCTCATCTCTACGATAAATCAGGAAAAATTAGTTGGGCGTGGGAGTGCATGCCTGTAGTTCCAGCTACTTGGAAGGCTGAGGTGGAAGGATTGCCTGAGCCTGGCAGGTGGAGGCTGCAGTGGCCATGAGTGTGCCACTGCACTCCAGACTGGGCGACAGAGTGAGGCTCCGACTCAAAAATAACAATAATAATAAAGCTCTCTGCCAGGAACTAGCCAAGGGCCAATGCCGCAGTCAGGCATTTCTTGGGAATGCACAGGGTTTGCACAACCCAGGCCTCCTGAGTTAACCCTTTCCTTCCCTGGGAAGGGGGACGTGTGGGCGGCACCTTTCCTGATCAGTGGCCCCAGGACAGAAGCTTTGCCCGATAGGAACTCAGCACCCCACAGTAGCAGTGGCTTTGTAACCATGACCATTCAGTCAGGCCATCTGTACTGGGCCTCAGGACTGATCAGTGTCTACACGATGTAGGGACAGCTGCTAAGAGTGGACAACTTGCTGAGGACATGAGACTTCATCCTGCAGGAAGCCTCAGCCCTTTGTCCCCACCCAGGATCGCTCCTGAGGGCTGCCCCTTTGACCCCTCAGCATTTCTGAGACCTGCTGCTTCTCTGCATCTTGGCCACCATTCCCCAGACCAGATCAATATTGTTCCTCCCTTGTATCATTGCAACCGCCTCCCCCAAACCCTGGCCTCCTGGTCCCCTAACTTTTCCCTGCTGCAGCCAGAGTGAGTTTTATTGACGATGTCAACCCTTCAGTGGCTCCCCGTGGTCTGTAGGATGGAATCCAAACCCCGTGGCTCTGAAGGGAGTTTTCCTTGCCCCTAGTCCAGCCTCCTGTCTCGCCAGCCTCTCATCTTTGCCTTTGGCAACCCAAGTTGCTTGTAGTTCCCGTGCAGAGCTCTCTGTTTCTCGGTCTGGCCTGTACCTTTCTACCGAGAGTCAATCATAACCTGGAAAGACACACTCGAATGCCAAAATCCCAAATGCTGAAATCTCAAAAAGAGCAAAATCCTGAAAATATAACATATTTTGGGGAAAAAAAAATTTTACGTTCTTTAAAAGATACTATATTTGAAAAATACATAAAAACATGACAGAACACTTCATAGGCCACTTTATACCATAAATGGGCAAAAGTGTTATATTTTTGCAAACATAAGTTACACTAACAACAGTCGCATGGTTCTAAGCAGACAAATTGTACTCATAAATCAGTAGGAAGGCTGGGCGAGGTGGTTCATGCCTATAATCCCAGCACTTTGGGAGGCTGAGGTAAGAGGACTGCTTGAGCCCAGAAGTATGAGACCAGCCTGGGCAACATAGCAAAACCTTGTCTCTATACAAAAAAATCTAAAAGGGTGACTGGGGGTGGTGTAGTCCCAGCTGCCTGGGAGGCTGAGGCCAAAGGATCACCTGAGCTCAGGTGGTTGAGGTTGCAGTGAACTGTCATTGTGTCACTGGACTCCAGCGTGGGTGACAGAGTGAGACCCTGACTCAAAAAAAGAGAAAGAAAAAGGTCACAAAGGGAAATTTGTAAACACATATTACTATGGTTGGTCATTCTGTGTACCCGGCTTTATCATTCTGGGCATCTAAGATACATGACCAAGAACCTAAGTCTTTTGATGAGATCAATCAAAAACCAAGATGTAACACCACATAACGCAGTCGCCCAAAAGCTGAGATCCAGAAAAATGTTATCTTTCATGAACTCAAATGTACAAAAAGGACATCTCTTTATTTATTGGGGAAGTTGCAATGTTTTCTGATATCCAAGGCAACAGAAGCGGAGTCTGTCCCAGTTCTCAGAGAGAGGCCAATCTGCTTCCTGTTTCTTTCTCTCCAGGCCCTATGCAGGTCAAATAGCACCTGCCAACACTGAGAGATCTTCCCATCCACGTCGAGTCAACTCAGACTCACACAGTTAGCTCCTCTGGAAACACTCTCACAAACACACCCAGCACTTTCCCAAGTTCTAGGTTTCACTATCATCCAGGCTGGAGCGCAGCGACATGATTACAACTCACCACAGCCTTGACATCCTGGGCTTAGGCAATCCTTCCACCTCAGCCTTCCAAGTAACTGGAACTACAGACATGCCACCATGTCCAGCTAATTTTTGTATTTGTTTGTAGAGAAGAGGTCTTGCTATGTTACCAGGGTGGTCTCAAACTCCTGGTCTCAAGCAATCCTTCCACCTCAGCTTCCCAAAGTGCTGGGATCACAGGTGAGCCACTGCACCTGGCCACCAGATGTTCCTTAATCTAGTTCAAGTTGACACCTAAAATTAAGTCCACAAATCCACCCCTTGTCAATTTGGCACCCATATGCATCTCCTTAAATCATACTTAATCTCCAAATAAAGACAATAACAAAGTAATGGTTCTACCTCACATGATGTATCTATTCTGTGAGTGTAATTTTGGGGATTTTAGACCTCAGGGATTTGGATTTCAGGAGTTTTGATCTTTCGGGATGTCAGTATTGGGGTTTCGAGCACTAAGGATTGTGTCTTTGGGTTTATGATCCAAACCCCTTTGCACAGTCCTACTGTCTGGAACACTGCCTCGCCTTACCTAGCCACCCTCTACCTCTGGACTGAGCCCAGGCACCACCTCAGAAAGTCTTCTCCAACTCCTTCCTCAGCCCACAAGCCAGGCCAGCTGTCCTCCTCTGTGTATTGTAATGATCTGTTCACTTGTCTGCTTTCACTTCTAGAGTATTCTCCTTGAAGACAGCGATAGTGTTGTAACTTGTTATCCCAAATAGTTAGCACAGTGTCTGCCACGTAGTAGGTGCTCAGGAATCACCTCATGTATGAATAAATGGATGAGTAAATCAACAAATTCATGAATAGATGGGAGAACGAACCCAGCTTGAGCCAGACTCCTCCTGCCTGCCTTTTGAGAAGTCTGTCTTCCTCTTAGGCAGTTTCTTGCACCGGTCAGAAACATGGATTCAGGCTATGTATCTCAATTCTGCTGCTTAGCAGCTACGTGAGCTCAGGCCATTTACCTAATCTCCCTGAATCTCAGTTATCTTAGGGTACAGCAGGGACCGTGATCAGCAGTTACTGCCCATATCCAATGAGTTGAGCTCTATGAAGTGCCTACCACAGTGTCTGCCACATGGTTAGTGCTTTATACAGGGAAGTACTTTTATTGCTCCTAACTTGTTTGCTTCCACATCCTGTCTGGTCTCTTGGACCAACTGGCAAAACCCTCGTTGCTATAATTCATTTCAATCTCCAAGTCTCATACTCAGCTGATGGCACAATGCCCCATTCTCCTGAGATTGGGATTTTGGTAGAAGGTAAGGGAGCAGGGTGTTCCCAGACTGGAGCTTGCTGGTACTGTTGGCATGCAGCCTTCCCTTCTAGATCTTCCAGTCACTTGCCTCATTTGATGCCAGCAACTAACTGGCCACCAGTCCTCTGATTGGGCCACCTCAGAATTCTAGCTCCAGTTCTCATTGCCACAGCTAGTAGACTTTAGGGTTTACGGATAAGGGCCCAAATCATTGAGATCATGACCTCTCCTGCTGTCTCACTCCTAAGCATTCTTCCTCTGGTCCATCCTCAAACTACTGTCCAATTCACTGTTCTCATGGGGTATTATAAAGACTGAGTAAGCGAATGCCTATGAAGTGTCTAGCATGATGCCTAGATTATAGTGAGTGCTCAATAAAGGGTCATGGTTGTCAGAGCTGATGTCATTCCTCTGCTTAGAAGCTTTTACTGGTCCACCACTTTTTAAAGAATGAAGTCCAGCTGGGTGCAGCGGCTCATACTTGGGAGGCTGAGGCAAGAGAATTGCCTAAGTCCAGAGGTTTGAGACCAGCCTGGGCAAATTGTCAAGTCCTTGTCTCTACAATAAATCAAAAAATTATCCAGGTATGGTGATATGTGCCTGTGGTTCCAGCTACTCGGAAGGGTGTGGTAGAAGGATCGCCTGAGCCCAGCAGGTAGAGGCTGTGGTAGCCGTGAGCGTGCCACTGCCCTCCAGCCTGGACGATAGAGTGAGACTCCTACTCAAAAAAAGTAAAAAGTAAAAAATAAAGAATGAAGTCCAAATTCCTGGGCACAGTATTCAGAGCCCTCGACAATCAGAACTCCATCTACCCCAAACATTTTCAGCTCTGTCTTTGTCTTACATTGTTCTCACTTGTAATGTCTTTTCCTCACTTTACCTGTTGAAACCTGCCTGCTCAGGGCCCAGTGCAAAAACAAGTTCTCTGAAGCATTTTCTGATTCACTTAATTGTAATTAATCATCTTTTCTCCTGAGCTCCCAAAGGGTTTAATTTATATTTCTACCCTACCCTTTTTTGCCCTACATTTGTATTAGTTAATTCTGTTATTGCATCTTACCTTCTTCCAACTAGAAAATAGACCTGTAGTGCAAATAAATGTTGACTGAATTGTTGAATACAGAGATGTTGGTATTAGCAATAGAAAAGAATGGGTGGGCCAGGCAAGCCTGCAAAGGACAACTGCAGGAAAGGTAGCTGGAGTGGAATTAGAGAAAGTGAGTGAGAGCAGCAGTATGCAAAAGAGAAGCTTAGCAGGGTCAGGGTGACCAAGCCCGTGCTTTGAAGGGCCAGAGATATCTGGTAGTCAGTAGTCTTGAGAAGATGTCTGCTCTTCAAAGAAAATGAACAGTGGACTTAATGTGATTGGAGACTGTCCTAAATTAATTGGTTCCACTCCTTCATGGGCCATGTTTCCTGAGGGACACAGGAAAATGAAGGTAGTTGCTTTTTTGTTTTTTTTTAAGTTGGAGTCTCACTCTGCCTCCCAGGCTGGAGTGCAGTGGCACGCTCACAGCCACTGCAGCCTCGACCTGGTGGGCTCAGGTGATCCTTCCGCCTCAGCCTTCCAAGTAGCTGGAACCACAGGCACACCCCACTATGCCCAGCTAATTTTTGATTTATTGTAGAGATGAGGTCTCACCAAGTTGCCCAGGCTGGTCTTGAATCTGCGGGCTCAGGCAATCCTCTCACCTCGGCCTCCCAAAGTGCTGGGATTATAGGCATGAGCCACCTAGCAAGGAGGTAGTTTATTATGCCTATTTATCTCCTCCTGACACCAGTCTTTAAGTAAGCTGAGTACTGGCTCCAACTCTGCATTGTTCCAAGTCAGGTGAAAAAAGACAGTGAGAGAGAGGGGAGACACCCAGTGATGCTCTCAGAAACCTAGTATGGAAGAGAACAGGGTTTTCTCTGCAGATGGATCCAAGTATAGTCTGGTCCTTTGGCTGTGACAGGCAAGAGTCTGTGACCATGGGGCAAAGGTCAACATGTCCCCAACTCAAATTCTTTCACAATTCCTTCTCAGACACAAAACTCTCCAGCTTTTTTTTTTTTTTTTTTTGCTGCTGGTCTTTGCCCTCCCTTCGTCGTGTTAGTTTTTTTTCTTCCTCTTTTTCTTCTCCTTCCCTCCCCTATGTGGGCCATCTTGTCCTTAATAACCCTTTCAATGCCTGGAACAACAGCTTCCTTGTTCCAGGCTAATATTTACAACCGTAATTCATTTCCCTAGAGTAAACATGTGGCAATTCCCAATGACACATGTCAGGAAAGTCAAGTAGGGTAGGGGTCTTCCAAAACCCAGGATTCAAGAATGAAGACTTTGGGGCCGGGCATGGTGGCTCACGCCTGTAATCCCAGCACTTTGGGAGGCTGAGCTGAAAGACTTGCTTGAGCCCATGAGTTTGAGACCAACTAGTCAACATAGTGAAACTTCATCTCTTCAAAAAAAATTAGCTTTGGGACTAACTGCCTCAACCCTGAGCCATCATAGGTGGGGTAAACATGTGAAAGTGTGCCATTTTAGCAGTTTGTCTTTGAGCAACCTTTAAAATAAGTTAGCACTCCTTTATTTTTTTATTTATTTTTTTATTTTTTGAGTCGGAGTCTCACTCTGTCGCCCAGACTGGAGTGCAGTGGCCGCTCCCGGCCACCACAGCCTCGACCTGCTGGGCTCTGGCGATCCTTCCGCCTCAGCCTTCCTAGTAGCTGGAACTACAGGTGTGCGTTCCCATGCCCCACTAATTTTTTTTGATTTATTGTAGAGATGAGGTCTCGCCAAGTTGCCCAGGCGGGTCTCGAACCCAGGTTCAGGCAATCCACCCGCCTCAGCCTCCCAAGCGCGGGATTACAGGCTGAGCCCCCGCACTCCTTTATTTAATCAGCCTTTGGTGAACGATTTTTCTGAAAAGCTGACTCCCAAGATGCTCCCTGAGGACCAGAAGTGAGAGGCTGGGGGCTACGAGGATGTTTGTCATGGTGATATTTCTCTCTTCACGGGAGAGGCTGTCCTGCACACTCCAGCTCTTTTTGCTTTCATTCCCTGATCACCAAAATTTTTTTTTTTTGAGTCTGGGTCTCACTCTGTTGTCCAGGCACAATCATCATGACAACCATGGTTCACAGCAGCCTCGACCTCTGGGTCCAGGCAATCCTTCCACCTCAGCATCCTGAGTAGCTGAGGCTACAGGCAAGCACCACCCAGCCCGGCTAATATTTTTATTTTTTTATTTTTCGGTAGAGATGAGGTTTCCCTATGTTGCCCAGGCTGGTCTCAAACTCCTGGGCTCGCATACTCCCTCCACCTCGGCCTCCCAAAGTGCCACCGTGCCCAACCTACCAAGGACTCTTGAGATTACAGTTCTCTTTATCTTGTAGGCTCACCATAGGAAGATGTGGTGGTTAACAAACTTGAAAATCCAGTTTACTTAGTAAATCCTCTTTCTCGGGGTGAATTGAAAACTTGGAATGTGACTAGGGTGGAAAAGGAGGAAATGATATAAGATTAGAGACCATTCTCTCTTACTCATTCCCTAGATTCCACCCTCTACCCACCACTCCAGATATTGTTATCTAAATGAATAAATTGACAGCCCTAAAAGATAAAATAAAAAGCATAAGAGGACAACCTGTGGCCAGAGGGGAGCAGGTGGGAATGGGAAGCCATTGCTGAGAGGTCATGGAAGGCCTTTTTTTTTTAGTCAGAGTCTCACGCTGTCACCCACGCTGGAGCGCAGTGGTACGCTCACACTCACAGCTCATGGCCGCCACAGCCTTGACCTGCTGGGCTCAGGCAGTCCTCTCACCTCTGCCTCCCAAAGTGCTGGGATTACAGGTGTGAGCCACCACACCTGGCCTGGGGGCCTTTTCTAACAACACCTGGGGGAGCCTTGTCCTTCATGGACTTTCCTAAATCTCTGCCTGTGATTGTAGACTGAATTCAGTAAACTCACTTCTGTAATTCACGACCAACTTGCTTTTCTCTAGTATACACAAGCAATCAAATTAACTTTTAAGACATCCCTCTTGGAGTACAGGGATAAGATGGAAAAGATAGAAGGACATCTGTTCTCTACTTGTTTCCCCACCCCTGATCCCATCATGTTCCCATGAGGGTTAGAATTGTTGTCCATGAATAGGCGTAAAACTTCCCATCTTTGTTGTTGAGGGGAAAAACCCTCCAAATTAGGGGTGACCCTGAAAGTGTTGGCCTGACGAAAGGAAAGCAAGTTAAGTCACAGCAGGCCAAGTTTGAGAATAGGGCTCAGATCTTTAAGGGTGCTTACTTCCCACCACTGTCCATTAAATAGTCATATTTTTGGTCTGGCTTCTGTAAGACTATGATATCAAAAGTGGGAGGCTGATCTTTTCCAGCCTGGATTCATCTACTTTTTTCTGCTTAAGGAAACACGTTAGTAAATAAAAATATTTTTTCTTACCATAGACCAATATAAAGCTATCTTTTAATTTATGATATGTTATAATTATTTAAAATACTTTTTGAATTTGAAATAAATGCAAATAGCCAAGAAATCAGGTAGTACAGAAAGGCGTTTATGACAAATTACCACAAGCACTTACCCTCTACCCAAGTCTGCTCTCTGAGAGGCAATGACTTTACATTGCTTCTATGGTTAATTTTCTTTTCTTTTTTTTTTGAGTCAGAGTCTCATTCTGTCACCCAGACTGGGGTTCAGTGGCACACTCTTGGCCGCCACAGCCTCGACCTACTGGGCTCAGGAGATCCTTCCACTTCAGTCTTCTAAGTAGCTGGAACTACAGGCATGTGCCACCACGCCCAGCTAATTTTTTTGATTTATTGTAGAGATGAGATCTTGCCATATTATTCTTTTTTTAAATCCCTATTATTCTTTTTACCTCTCCTCTTCTCCTTCTATCCCTCAACTACATTCAGCTACATTTTTCTTTTTTTTTGGAATGGGAGTCTCACTTCACCCATGCCGGCGTACAGTCGCAGGATCATGGCTACTGCAGCCTTGACCTGCTGGGTTCAGACAATCCTTCTGGCTCAGCCTTCCAAGTGACTGGAACTACAGACATATACCACCACACTCACTAAGTTTCTTTCATTTATTGTAGAGATGAGGTTTTGCCAAGTTGCCCAGGCTGGTCTCAAACCCCTGGGCTGGCGCATTTCTCTCACTTCCACTTCTCAATGTGCTGGGATTACAGGCATGAGCCGCTGCACCTGGCCTCAGCTATACTTTTTTCCTTTACATCGCTAAGATTGATAACACTGTTTTGTAACTGCTATTAAGTCTGCTACTTGTCTATAATTTTATGCTAAAAGTTAAAAACCAATAAGCAAAATAGAATGGAATAAATGAAAAATATGTTCTTAAATAAGAAGACTCAACATCTTTTCTTTCTAAGTTTAAAAGATTAATGTAATACATTGAAAATTCCACCAGGATTTTTTTTTTTTTCTGGAGCTAGGCAAGTTGATTATAAAGTCCATTTGGAGGAAAACACAAACAAGAAATTAAAATAGGATGGTATTTGTCCACGAATAGACAGAACAATGGAACAGAATTTCTAAACATCTAACAATACTCAACTGCATATGAAGATTTAATATATAATTAGGAGAAAAGTTCTGTTATAACTACATGGATGGCCGGGCACAGTGGTTCAAGCCTGTAATCCCAACACTTTGGGAGGCAGAGGCAAAAGGATAGCCTGAGCCATCCTCTGGGTTTGAGACCAGCCCGGGCAAATTGGCAAGTCCTTGTCTCTACAATAAATCAGAAAATTAGCCGGACATGGTGGCATGTGCCTATAGTTGCAGCTATTTGGAAGGCTGAGGTGGAAGAAACACCGGAGTCCAGCAGATCGAGGCTGCAATGCCCATGAGCGTGCCATTGCCCTCTTGCCTGGGTGAAAGTGAGACTCCAACACACACACATACACACACACACACACAAAAGACATGCACATTTAATATTGTTATGTCTTCTTGAGAAATTGATCATCATATCATTATAAAATATCTCCCTTTACCTCTGGTGTTACTTCTTTCCTTAAGTTATACTTTGTCTGATATTACTATTGGCCACAGCAGATTTCTTAGGAAAATTGTTTGTATGTCTTTTTGTATATCCTTTTATTCTTAGCTCATTAGGATTTTGAATTTAAAGTGCATCTCTCTTTGGTCTCATTTTTTGAGCTAAGAATGGGTGGACTACAACTTCAGACATTTTTGATTCACCTTTGGATTTGACTCTGGTAAGTTTCCAGAATCTGATTACTATTAGGATGCACAGAACTAGATAATTTATCTGCTTACTAGTTCCTTGGCTACTGCCATGTTCTCAGGAAAACTTGGGTGAGAAATCCCACTTCTATGAATCTACCCTAAATATACACTAATTAAAATACCAAAAGATATATGCTAAAGATTACATTTGCAGTGCTATTTATAATAGACTAATAGCAAACTAAATAACCATCATTAGAGAACTTGTCCAATAAACTATGACACATTTACACAATAGAGTACTAAGCAGATACAAAAAAAATTGCATAGGAGTGGAATGATGGGGGTGTATATATGGTAACTGTATATTTGACTTTTGAAGAAAATGACAAGATATAGTCACACAAATATTGGCACTTGAATGTTCACAGCATAACATGTATAAGAGTCAAAACTGGAGACAACCCAAATATCCATAAGTTGGTGAATGAGTGAAAAATTGGGGTATAACCAGCCAATGGACTACAGCTCAACAATAAAAAAACAAAAAACTACCAGTATGTAAATTAATCTTTTTATTTTATTTTATTTTTTTGAGTTGGAGTCTCACCCTGTTGCCCAGGCTGGAGTGCAGCAGCACGCTCATGGCCACCACAGCCTCGACCTGCTGGGCTCAGGTGTTCCTTCTGCCTCACCCTTCCCAGTAGCTGGAACTACAAATGCACACCACCATGCCCGGTTAATTTTTTGATTTATTGTAGAGATGAGGTCTTGCCAAGTTGCCCAGGCTGGTCTCAAACCCATGGGCTCTGGAAATCCTCTCAACTCAGCCTCCCAAAGTGCTGGGATTATAGGTGTGAGCCACCGCCCAGCCAATATTTCTACATGTTATGGAATGATTTCCAGGATATAGTAAATGAAAACACAATATGAAGAGAAATATGTGTAATATGCCACCATTTATCTAAGAAAGTGAGACATGAATACACATAAATATGTGAGTATGTGTATATATAGATATCTACATACATATTTACATACACATACACATACATATGCTTATTTATTTATAAAAAAAAGAAGGACCTCATTGCTACAGGGAGAGGGAATAGAGTAGTGGTGGTAATGGGAATGTAAAATAAATTCTTTAAATATATCTAATTCTATATAGATGACTTCTGAACCTATAAATAGTCTACATAAAAATTAAATTAAAAAAGCAATCTTGGAAAACTGAAATAAAAATGAAACAAATGATTCACTATAAGTCCAATTGGTAACATTACCACACAGAGAGAAACTATTTTAAGTAACTTTAAAATACAGTAGATATGACTATGTATACCTAGTGGTATATACTCTAAGACAAAAATAACTGCCAGAAAAAAATCTTAGACTGCTAAGTTATCGTATTTTTTCACAGTAATGTTGATCCTGTTATTCTTAAGATTGGATTGTATTTTTATGTAAGATAAGGCAAATAAATAAGTGATCACATTGATGTCATGAGAACTGGTATATTCAACATAGAAAAAAAAGAGAGAGATATAAAGCCCAAAAAGGGCATCTAAAAGCCGTGTAGTCTTGAATTTAAATTGGAAGTAATGATTTATCCTAAAGCAAAACAAGCAAGCAAAAATATCTCCTAGATCTTATACTATGTCTGGTATTACTACTAGCCATTTCAGATTTCTTAGGATTACTGTTTGTATATCTTTTTTATAACCTTTTACTTTTAACTCATTGGGACTTTGAATTTAAAGTGCATCTCTCTTTGATCTCATTTTTTGAGCTAAGAATGGATGGACTACAATTTCAGACATAATCGTCTAAAAAGATTTAGCAATAATTGCCAATGAGGACGCTTCAATCCAGACTGCGGTTTATAAGCACCATTGTGCACTAAAAAGAACTGGAGTCCCTTGGAGAAATGACTGATTCAAGCGCTGGGAAAGAAAATATATAAGATCATATTAGAATATCTTATCAAAAGCAAGAATATTAGGAAACACTACTGAGATCATGTCCAAAAAGTCTAAAAGCCAAGCTGAAAAGGCTCCCGTTGGCCAAGAAAGGGACAACTTAGGTATCAATAAGGATAATAACTGCAATGAATGGAAACACAGCTACTGCTTTAAACCCATGATGTTATTAACACATAGAAAGCATATTTAAAATGTTGGTTAGTCATCTTTGGAAGATACTAGAGTATCAACTCATAAAAACTGGTAAATACGAGGAACGAAGCAACAATTTCTCCTGTCTTTCCTAATTGAGCTGCACCGCAGGTTAACCTAATGGTTGATGAAGTTTATCTTTATGGAAGTTGCCCAAAATAATAAATAAAGAAGAAATTATAAAATTGGAAAAACAACCTGCAATTGCTAATGAATTAATGAACCTAGGTCATGAGCGCCTATGGTTGCTAAACCTAGGTCATAAGCTAATATCAAAAAACAAGAGCCAACTAGACATCATGAATCTCCTGATAGAAACACATACCACTGCTTGTGAAGCTGACCTGCCAGCAATTCAAATCTGAATCTGGTCAAGCTTCTAGACTTTCTTAGCAATTTGTAGAAAATACAAAATTCCCACAATGGAAATTGAACTAAAAAAATCCAGACTGGGCTCAGTGGCTCAGCCTGTGATTTGGGAGGTGGAGGCGAGTAGATCGAGTGGATTGCCTGAGTCTGTGGGTTTGAGCCCAGCCTGGGCAACTTGGCGAGACCTTGTCTCTACAATAAATCAAAAATTAGCCAGGCCTGGTAGCTTGCGCCTGCAGTTCTGACTACTTGGAAGACTGAGATGGAAGGATCGCCGGAGCCCAGCAGATCGACGCTGGCTTGGCCGTGAGTGTGCCACGGCACTCCAGCCTGGGCAACAGAGTGAGACTCCAACTCAAAAAAAAAAAAAAAAAGAAAAGAAAAAGAAAAATCCAGATGGTGAGAAACTCAATAGAATAAAAAAATTTAATTTAGTTTCTACAAAATTTAAAAAAAAAAAATGCAGGTATGGAGAAAGATCCTCTTAAAAGAGACTTAAGGGGGCCGGGGCAGTGGTTCAAGCCTGTAATCCAGCACTTTGGGAGGCCAAGGCAAGAGGATTGCCTGAGTCGAGGGGTTCGAAACCAGCCTGGGCAACCATGTATCGCGTTCATCTGAACGGCTATTTATCATTTAGAGCTAAATATTACACTATTTATGGATGTAATAATATCATGACTTGGATATATTTCCAAACAATATAGGGAGTGGGGAGAGAAAGTAAGTGGAAAGTATAAATGAAATGAAATTGGCATTGGATCGAGCACCACTGAAGCTGGGTAGTAGGCATATGGAGTTCATTGTACTATACAACGCTTTTGTATGTGTTTCAAATTTTTCATAATAAAAAGTGAAAAGCAGCAGGGTGTGGTGGCTCACAACTGTAATCCCAGCACTTTGGGAAGTGGAGGCAAGAGGATTGCCTGAGCCCAGGGTTTGGAGTCCAGCCTGGGCAACTTGGTGAGACCTTGTCTCTGCAATAAACCAAAAAATTAACTGGATGTGGTAGCGCATGCCTGTAGTTACAGCTACTTGGAAGGCTGAGGCGGAAAGATCATCTGAGCCCAGCAGGTTGAGGCTGCGGTGGCTCTGAGTGTGCCACTGCACTCCAGCCTGGGCAACAGAGACTCTAACTCAAAAAATAAATAAAATAAAAAGTAAAAACAAACTGCAAACAACATTTATATTTTATGACATACAAATATTATTCACAGCAAAGTGGATTAATATAGAGTGGTCTCAAAGCTCCAATATGTGTGCCTCTCAAGGACATTTCTAACATCAAGGTTAAATATTCATTCCTTTCTTGCAATATACTAATGGCTAAATAGCTTGTTATGTTTTAGTGCTTTGTTTCTGGATCATGCTTTTTTTTTTTTTTTTTTTTGAGAAAGCAGGATTTACTGAGAGGACAGAAAAGCTCCTACAGTGGGAGGATACCCAAGGGGATTGCTTGCCCTGGATCATGCCTTTCTAACACATTTCACTTTTCAGATTAGATTTCAGTTTTCTTCTTGAAATCCACTCACTTCTTGTTCAATTTGGGCTTACCGCTTCATATTTGGACTTTAACATTTTTATGAAGTTTTGTATTTTTCCCAATGTTTCCATTGACCTAACTGCTTTCGCATGCTGGAGTTTATTTTTCCCTAGATCTCGAGACTGAGTCCCTTTTGTAACCAGGGACCTTCAACCTAATACCGTCTACCTTTCCACTCCAAACTGGACTATTTTCTTTCTAGATTAGCTGTATCATGGTCATCCTGATACTTTCATTCCTTGCTTCCCTAAATAAGATTCACTCCTTTTTGGTTTTCATATTATCTTATTATTTTGGTTTTGTTGTTTCAGTTCTCATTTTCTCTGAAGCATGTACGTAAAAATTTACTAAGAAAGGGCACATGAAGAGCAAACTTCTGGATGCTCTGTATGTTTTAAAAAGGTTTCATTTTTGTCTTCACACTTGATTGATAACTTGGCTGGGTATAAAATTCAGAATCATTTTATCTTCAAGTCTTTGAAGGTACTGCTTAATTTTCTTTTGGCATAATATGTTGCTGATGCCAGTATAAATCATATTCTTTTATAGGACATCTTTTTCCCCCTGAAAACTCTTAGAATTTTCTCTGTATCTTTGAAGAATTAAAATTTCCGAATAATGTACACACCTGTGGGTGTTTTTGCATTCTTCTTGCTCAACACTTAGCAGCATAATAGCAATGAAATCTACTGAGCATTTATGAGGGGGGATCCAAAAAAAAACCATAATTATTTTTTGGAGGGCAGGACCCTTGTAGTACAGGTTTCTTCCACTAGGTAAGTGCTCTAGGAACCCGTTGGCATCAGTGTACCAGCTAGCATTGTTGTTTTGCGCTACCTTAAGCTTCAGTGAATTTTTCTGTGGCAGACAGGTGACGGATTTTCCCACCATGACAACACACCTGCCCACACTGCACTGAGTGTTCAGCAGTTTTTGATAACAAATGTCATGACCCCCATGCTCCACTCTCCCTATTCATCCAATCTCACCCTGAGTGATTTCTTTCTGTTTCCTCAGATTTAAAAAGTCCTCAAAGGGAAACATTTTGCCAATGTGGAAGAGGTGAAACAAACAAACAAACAAACAAAAGTGGACTGGGATCAATGGCTCAGCCTGTAATCCCAGCACTTTGGGAGACCGAGGCAAGTGGATTGCCTGAGCCTGCAAGTTCAAGATCAGCCTGAGCAACTTGGTGAGACCTCGTCTCTACAATCAATAAAAAATTAGCTGGGGATGGTAGCATGTGCCTGTAGTTCCAGCTACCGAAGTGAAAGGATCACCTGAGTCCAAGCAGGTCAATGCTGGGGTAGCCATGAGTGTACTGCTGCACTCCAGCCTGGGTGACAGAGTGAGACTCTGACTCAAAAACAAACAACAAACAAACAAACAAAACAAACAAAAAGCGACAGAAGCACTAAAAGGCATCAAAATTAACAAGTTCAAAAATTGTTTTGAGCAGTGGAAAAAGCATCTTTGATAGATGTATTGCATCAAACGGAGAGTACTTTGAAGGTGACTGAAGTTTAAACTTGTAAGAATACAAAATTTTTGTAAATAAATTCTGGTTTTGGGGGGGGCCTCTCCTCATATATGTGGCTTTAAACATCAGGCATGGCTCAAAGTGCTTTATAGATATTTTCATATACAACTACCCTTTAAAGTAAGAGGATTATTTCCCCCACTTTACAGATGAGGAAATGGAAGCAGAGAGAGCCTACATATATAAGAACGCCCTTTCCATTTTAATAATGGGGTAAGCTCTTATCTATAGAAATCTTTATCATATAACTTCTTTATACTTTTCTGCATTCTATTCCATTCATTTCATTTTCCCTTTTTAGAATCACTATTTTTGATCTCCTGACAGGAATCTCTATATGATTTATCTTTTCTCTTATATTTTCCACATTTTTATTCAATGTTATGAAGATTTTCATCTCTATTTTCTAACTTGTATTTTTTTCTGCATTAATTAGACATTGCTTTACACCAAACAGTTATGTTGATCTCTGATTTTCCTTTTTCTTCTCTTGTTCTTTTAGTGAAGATAATATCTTTCTCTATAGAGGTATTTTTAATTGTTATCTATTATCTGAATTATCTTTCTTAATTCCAATGCCAGATTAATTAACTTGAGAATGACGTCAGCAAGATGGCAAAATAGGACTTTCCAGTGGTCATCCTCTCACAAAGACATCAATTTGAACAACTATTTGTGCACACACACACACAAACCTTCATTGGATGTAAGGGATCTAAATGAGTGATTATAGGGACAGGAGCACAGAAATAAGCAAAGATTCATTGAAGAGGGTAAGAAGAACCCTGCCAAATTGTTTTCCAAAATGGCTATACCATCTTACATTCCCACCAGCAGTATATAAATGTTTTAGTTGTTCAACATCCTTGACAGCCCTTGGTATTTTTTGGGTATTTGTTTTTGGTTTTTTAGTTATTCTAGTAGCTGTATAATGATATCTCATTTTGGATTTAATTTGCATTTCCCTAATCACTAATAATATTGAGCAACTTTGCATGTGATGTTTGCCATTCATATCGCTTCTTTGGTGACTGTTTCAATCTTTTGCCCAGTTTTTAATTGGGTTGTGTGATATCTTATTGCTGAGTTTTGAGAACTTTTTATGGTCTTTCTCCGTTACCCAGGCTGGAGTGCAATGGCACGATCATAGCTTACTGCAACCTCAAAGCTTATGCTCAAAGCAATCCTCCTACCTCAACCTCCCAAGTAGCTAGGATTACAAGTTTGTACCACCATGCCTGGCTAAACTTCTATTTGTAGAGTGGGGGTCTTGCTAAGTTGCTCAGGCTGGTCTGGAACTCTGGGCCCCAGCAATCCTCCCACCTCAGCCTCCTAAAGCACTGGGATTACAGGCATGAGCCGCTGTGCCTGGTCAAAACACTACTCTACTCTATTTATTTATTTACTTAACAGAAAATTACTTTCTTTTTTAAAAATTATTTTAGATTCAAGGAGTACATATACAGGTTCTTACATGGGTATATTTCATGATAATGAGGTTTGGGCTTCTGTTGAGCCTATCACCCAAGAGGAGGTGAGCATGGTATCCAATGAGCAGCTGTTTTTCTTTCTTCTTCTTTTTTTTTTTTGAGTTGGAGTCTCACTCTGCTACCCAGGCTGGAGTGCCATGGCACTCATGGCTCATGACCACCACAGCCTCAACCTGCTGGGCTCAGGTGATCCTTCCGCCTCAGTCTTCCAAGTAGCTGGAATTACAGGCATGCACCACCACACCCAGTTAATTTTTTGATTTATTGTAGCGACAAGATCTCGCCATGTTGCCCAGACTGGTCTCAACCCTGTGGGCTCAGACAATTCTCTCACCTGGGCCTCCCAAAGTGCTGGGATCATAGGCGTGAACCACTGCACCCAGCCGATCTGTTTTTCAACCTTTGCCTTCCTCTCTTCCTCACCCCTTGAGAAGTCCTCAATATCTGTTGTTCCCATCCTGACGCTTGTGAATACCCAGTGTTTAGAGCCCATGTACAAGTGAGAACATGTGGAATTTGGTTTTCTGTTTTTGTGATAATTCGCTTAAAATACTGGCCTCCAGCTGCATCCACATTGCTGCAATGAATATGATTTCATTCCTTTTATAGCTACATAGTATTCCATGGTATATATGTATGTTTGCTTTATCCAATCTACCTACCCTTGATGGGCACCTAGGTTGGTTCCATGCTTTTTCTGTTGGGAATAGGACTGCAATAAATATGAGTGCAGGTATCTTTTTGGTGGAATGATTTTTTTTCCTTTGGGAATGTACCCCATAGTGGGGTTGCCGGGCCAACTGGTAACTCTGATTTTAGGTCTTTGAGAAATCCCCACACTGCTTCCACAGGGCTTGAACTAGCTTGCATTTCTACCAACAGTGTATGAGCTTTCTCTTTTCTCTGCAACGTCACCAACGTCTGTTGATTTTTGACTTTTCAAATAGTAGCCATCCTAACTGGTGTGAGATGGTAGCTCACTGTGGTTTTGATTTGCATTTCTCTCATGATTAGTGAAATGGAGCATTTTTTCAAATACTTGTTGGCTGCTTGTATGTTATCTTTTGAGAAGTGTCTGCTCATATCTTTTGTCCAATTTTTAATGGAGGTTTTTTTCTCCCCTGCCAATTCATTTAAATTCCTTATAGATTCTGGATATAAGTCCTGCGTTAGATGCATAGTTTGCACATATTTTCTTCCACCCTGTAGGTTACTTATTTATGCTGTTGATGGTTTATTTCACTGTGTGGAAGCTCTTTAGTTTAATTAGGTCCTACTTGTCAATTTTGTTTTTGCAGCATTTGCTTTTGAGGACTTGATCATGAATTCATTGCCTAGGCTGATGTCCAAAAGAGTGTTTCTCAGGCTTTCCTCTAGGATTTGTATAGTTTTAGGTCTAACATGTAATACATTAATCCATCTTGAGTTAATGTTTGCATGTGGTAAGACGAATAGGTGAGTTTCATTCTTCTGCACATGGCCGGCCAGTTTTCCTAACACCATTTATTGAATAGAATGTCTTTTCCCCAAAGTTTATTTGTGTCAATTTAGTCAAAGAGTCAAAGATCAGTGGGTTGCAGGTGAGTGGCTCTATTTCTTGGTTCTCTATTCTGTTCTATCGGTCTATTCATCTGTTGTTAAAACAGTACCAAGATGCTTTGGTTACTGTAGCCTTGTAGAAAGCAAAACAACATTCACAATACTTTCCTTCTTTCAAAAGTCTCTTGAAGAAGGTACTATTATTATATTTATTTTATAGATGATGAAATCAAGGAACAGAAAGTTAAATAACTTACTAAGTCTCATGGCTAGCACATAGGATAGCTAGCACTGGGATTTGAAGCCAGGCATTCAGATTCCAGGACTCTTGCTCTATACCAGGGGTTGGCAAACTTTCTATAGGGAGTCAGATAGTAACAAGTTTAGGGTCTGTGAACCATAAAGACTCATCTCTTCCATTACAACTCAAGGGCAGCCAGAAAAACACATAAATAAGTGAGCATGACTAAGTTCCAATAAAACGTTATTGAACTACACTGAAATTTTAATTTCATGTGGTTTTCACCTCATGAATATTGCCAACCCTTAATCAAGAGCATGATACCCTATTACTTTCCACTTGAACTATTGACACTTGCCATTCACATGTCCCCAACACCAAAGTTTGAAGTTCTTTCTATAAAATATTTATCTTCTTGTCTTAAAATTGTATGTTACTTTCACAATTACTCATATTGAATGTGTGTATCATGCACAATGACAGATAAGTACTCAGTAAATATCTGTTGAGTTGAATTGAAATAACGGAATTGAATTGACATATGGACAAGAAAATACATTTCATTCCTGCTCCCCTTCCTATTTTCTATTAATAACTACTGGGTACCTTCTCCAGTGTTGTTGTTCTTTATAAGTCATAGTCATTATCCTCCATAATAGTGGTTTTAATGATTTCATAACCTTTGTCTCCCTCCCTCTGAGATTTCCATTTTAAACTCTCTTGAACAGTTTGCAAAGCTTGCTGTGATGTTCTTCTAGTTTATATTAAAATATTAATTGAGGGTATGCGATCAGCACATCACCCAGGTGCTGTTAATCCAATGGCCAATAAGTGAGATTGCCTGCCTTCAAGAAGCTCACAGCCAAGGAGAGCAATCAGAAAATATATAGGCCAATACAGTGCTGTGATATCAGTATTATGGCAGGGCTGCTACCAGGGGTTATGGGAGCATTTAGAACGCTTCCAGTTTAGGGGAATCACAGGGTATATAAACCTACCTTTGCCAAAAGCCTTGCACTTTGGTATTGCAAGCCACAACTTCAGGAGGGCAGGGTTGAGAGGAATCTTTGGTATCATCTTTGGGGGTACCTACTCATTTCCTGAATCGTCTTTTTTGTGTGTGTGTGCCAATTTAATGACTTTCAAGTGTAAGAAGCTAAAACATCACCTGTACTCCTGATACCTTCAATTTCCTGCAAGACCTTCATATGCGGGGAGATCCAAAAAACTCCGGAGTTATCTTTTGCAAGGCATGTCCCTTGTAGAGTTGCGAGAAAACAAATCAGAGAGACTGTGACACTGAGGATGGTGAGCAGGAAGCTGTGTTTATTTTTGGAACGGCGGCGTGTGGCTCAGCGGGCTTCAGTCACAAAGGCTGGGCCCTGATCACGGTCGGGCCTCAGCTTTTATATGTTTTATATTGACTTTGCGGGAAGGGGCTTTTCATGGTGGAAAGTTTTGTACCTTTTGTAATAACAGCAAAAGTTTGTGGTTTTAGCTGCAGGTACCGAACACAGCGTTTTGCATTAACAAACTGGAACATTTAAATTGTAATATATGTTTAAAGCATTTTCTAAAAAGCCCCCTACCACAGTAGTACACTTGGAACTTGTTCTTCCAGATCAATCAATGAAAGTTTTTATCTGGAAGTTTTAAGATGGTTGCATCATGATTTGAGGAAGAAACGTACCAAGCTGTGGCAAACAGGTGACTGGTTCTGCCACCATAACAAAGCACCTGCCCACACTGTGCTGAGTTAAGCAGTTTAGGACCCAAAATGGCCTGACCCCCATGCCTCACCCTCCCTATTCACCCGCTCTCGCCCCAACTGATTTTTTGTTTATTTCCCCGGATGAAAAAAAGTCCTCAGAGGGAAACGTTTTGCCCATGTGGAAGAGGCGAGGCACAAAATAGCAGAAGCACTAAAGGCATCAAAATGGACGAGTTCAAAAACTGTTTTAAGCAGGGGAAAAAAGCAGCTCGATGGATGTATTGTATCAGTCGAAGAGTACCGAGAAGCTGACTTGAAGTTAAAACATCTAAATATAAATACACAATTTTTATAAACAAATGCCAGGTTTTGGGGGGTCCTCCTTCATACATAAGAAACACATTTTGGCTTCTTCTAGCTACATCATTCATTCTCACGTGAGTCAGAAAGATAGGCAGCACACTTGAAGTTCTGGTGAATTCTCACACAAACCTTGGTTATCTGCTCTGGGAAGAGACCAGAACCCCCAGTGGCATTGTCAGGTATACAGTCCGGATCAGTATACTTGGCCTCTGGATATTTTTCTTGAAATTGATTTTGCTTTCACCTGCAAGCTTCTTTCAAGTGCAAGCAGCTAAAACATTACCTGTGCCCCTCATCCCTTCAATTTCATGCAAGAACTCCACAGACAAGGGGAGACCCAAAAAACGTGATCTTCCAGACCCGTCAATGAAAGTTTTTAATCTACAAGTTTTAGAATGGTTGCATCGTGATTTGAGGAAGAAACATCCCAAGTTGTGGCAAACAGTTTTGTCTGCGAAACTTTCCCAATTTGGGTCCTGGATTGTGGCTTCCTCCTTTTCGGTTCACGCTGTGGTCTTGGCCACCTTCCTACACATTTCTCTTCATGTAGACAGTGTTTATCAATGGCTGAGGATACTGCTAGCTGTGGCTACACAGCCGATGCCAGCACTAAGGGCCAAGGGTCTGCACTGGTGCTGGTATCGCGGGAGGTGGGGAGGGAGGAATACCACGAACAGCAACAAGTTGCTGTGTGCTGCTGTATTGGGGTTAGAAAGCTATTGGGAGGGAAGGATTCCCAATCACTAGCTTGTTTTCCTTTATATCGCCATAATGGCTGTGTGACTATTTCACAGACTGATTGTGCCTCTCCGCTGAGGCCCTGGAGGATGTGGCTCCTTCTGCAGAGACCCCTGTGCCGCGATTCCAGAGTGGCACCGTCTTTTAGAGGGGCAAACCTCCAAGAGATAGACTGTCCAATAGAAGAGGAAACCTGATATAAATTCCCTTGTTCTTTGTACTAGAAAATAATTTTAGCATCACACTCTGTCCATCTGGACATCATTAATATTGTCAACCCTCCCACAATAGCCTTTAATGTCTAAATAATTACTCCCTGTGGCCATTACCCGACACGATGTCACTCCCCTCCTGATTTGCATCTCACAGATAACAGACAGCTTGGGAATTAAGGGGGCCTTTGTGTGCTGTTCTGAAAGCCTAACACTCCCAGCATCACCTCAATCACATCCTAGCCCCTCCTCTAAATCTGTCACCAAACTGCACAGCCCTCCCCCACTCAATTACCCTTTTCCTTCTGTTACGCCGTCATTGACTCTGTCTCCGCAGAGCTCAACATCCCGGCTGAGAACTGGGAATGAAGCGGGCTCATCAAGGCCTTTCCATGCTTGACTTCATGTGAACGTCCTGGACTCGCACTCTGACTTTTTATTCCTGTGTGTGATAAGCACTCCCCCTGCCCCCAGTACACTGACCGCTTTCCCACTTCATGACCTCACATCCCCACGAGCACAGGGCCACCCTCCCCGAGGCTGCGGATTGCCTGGGCCACGGATGCTTCTCAAAGTCTCCCCGTGGCTTCTTTCTGGTCTCTCTCTGACACCTTCTCCCTTTGCGCCCAGACCTGGAGGAGCAGAAATGCTTTTCACAGAACCAGGTAAGAACGAAGCCAAGGTGCGGGCTAGGAAGGAGCAGAAAGCAGTTCCCTTTTTTGAAAATTGACTTGCTTTTGGTACTGACCTCTCTACATCTTTGTTCCTTCAAATGTCTCCTTTTCTTCCACCATCACCTCTCAGCTCCCCACTTGCGGTCCTCTCAACTGACCCTTGGCCTTCCTCTTCCCTAGTGATTTTTTTCCTTTCCGTGTCTAGATCTGGCCTTCGTCTACACCACACCAAACATCTGGATATACAGTCAAAGCATGCTGCCAAATACCCAGATGTTTGGAAACATCTGGGTATTTTGGCAGCTCACCGCCACAACAGCTGGATAATGGAATTCGTTTTTCACTTCTCAGCCATCACTTGACATTGGATGGACACAGTCTCATCAGCCGCCGTCAAAACGCGGCCCATTATCTGCCAGCTAGTCTTTCCTTCTCTCACATGGGGAGTTATCTCTGTCAATCATTTTACTGTCAAAGAAAAGAGGAAGAAATTTGTCTCTTCCTGGGCCCTGCTCTATGCCTCGGTTCTCTTCTTATTGAAAGAGCTTTCAGGGACGGACAGTTTCTTTCCCTTTTCCCAGCCCCAG
Source organism: Carlito syrichta (assembly GCF_000164805.1). Taxonomy (NCBI): domain Eukaryota; kingdom Metazoa; phylum Chordata; class Mammalia; order Primates; family Tarsiidae; genus Carlito; species Carlito syrichta. Next base: position 286,289 of record NW_007258471.1, on the reverse strand, counting down.
AGGCAGGGAGAGAGAAAAAGGCCTGTGAGACACCGCTTTCCCCACACAAGTCTGGAGAATCTGGCGAGCCCTGTTTCTTATTCGAACCGCCCTCTGTCTGGCCTGAGACCCTGTTTCCTCACCATTCTCTCCCGCGTTGTTTATACCGCTCCATGTACAAGAGAAAGCCACATGATGGCAATTTATGATTCCTGGCCACAAAGGGCCCGCATGCTCTGTTTGTATGTTTCTCAGGTAGCCCAGAAGAGCATGGCCTGCCCCACTGCGGCCTTTCAGTAGAAGGGTGATCTCCGGAGACAGCCACAGACGACAAAGTGATGTCGTCACCCCGGGTTCTCTCTGGCAGCCTCAAAGTGATTCCCACGCGTTACCGAAGCCGCGCGACCCGCTGTCCCGTCGCCGGAGTGGCAGAGGCGGAGGGGCCGTGGCCCCCCGGAGCTAACATCCAGGCGATGCGCTCTTTGCTGTTTGGGTTTGGCTTTTGCGGTGGGGTCTCCCTCTGCCGCCCAGGCTGGAGGGCAGCGGCGGCTCCGGCCCCGCAGCCTCGACCCCGGGCCCCGGCCATCCTCCCGCCTCAGCCTTCCGCGAGGCCGGAGCGCCAGGCGCGCGCTCCCACGCCCGGCGGGTTTTCGAGTCCCTGGAGAGATGAGGTCTCGCCAGGTGGCCCGGGCGGGTCTCGGACCCTCGGGCTCAGGCAACCCTCTCGCCTGGGCCTCCCGGAGAGCGGGGAGTGCAGGCCGGGCCACCGAGCCCGGCCATGCACTCCTGTCTACACGTGCCCACTGGCGCGGCTTCGCAAGTGATTCTAGACCCAGAGACGAGGGTCAGTGACCCGTGGGGCGTTTCTGCTCTCCAGGCGCGGCCCAGGTCCGCGCCGCCAGAGAAAGGCGTCGCCAGCCGCGCGAAAGCAAGCCA
>NW_007258471.1:284011-284980 GCF_000164805.1 Carlito syrichta | reverse complement strand
CGGGCCTGTCATTTGGTTCCGTTCGCTCGACTGGAGCAACACCTGCCCCCTCCCCCGGGACGCCAGGGTCGCATCCCAAACCAGACGAAAGCCCAAGACCCATCCGGGCCCGCGTGCGAACGGGACAATAGGCCGGGGACCGGCACACAGGCGCGAGCACCCCCCCCGCCCCGCGTCGGGCTGGCCGCACCCGCGACCTCGCGGCCCCTCCTGAGCGTCACGCCACTCCGCGGCCCCCCAAACCGCCGTTTTCAGGTTCCCACTTTGAAAGGGTTCACCATGGAGGAGGAAGGCAGTAAGCAATATTTCCCTCCACTCCCACGGCCGCCCCAGAAGAGAGCGCCCGGCCCCGGGCTGGGCTGACAGCGAAGCTCGGAGAGGGAGCGAGGTCTCTGGAGAAGGGGAGACGTCGCAGGGGCGCCCGGTGGCCGTCGGCCCGAGTGGCATCTGCCGCACCGGCCAGACAGTCGATGTGGGGTCCCTGGGAGGGATCGTTTTCTTTGTGTGAGGCCTTTGGTGCCCACGTGTAGCCTCTCTGTGAAGACGCGAGCTCGTTTATGTTTTCCTCGATGGAGAACTGCGCCAGGGCACCAAGCCTTTCCGATCGCTTCTTCACGTCGGGGTCCTCGTGTGAGGGCGACTCGTGCTGGACCCTCCCCCGGCAGGATTCAGAGCCTGACAGGAGGTCGGGGGCACAGAACCTCCCAAAGCCACACTCAGAACCACGCCCACACTCAGCCTCCGCCCGCCCCGTCCCACTCCTTTGTGATGGTGAGGTCTCTGCTTGTGGCAGAGAGGACACCCCCATGGACCAGGCCAAGGTCTAGTCCAGGGCCTAGGCCGCTTAAGAGAAAAGGTGTTCTCACTTTCAACTGCTGTAGTTTTGTTTTTTTCTTTTAATAACAAAGGAGACGAGGCCTCTTGTCCCTTTAATCAGAGATAAGCTTTTGAGTCGTGTTGCCCCCCCCC
>NW_007258471.1:276011-283991 GCF_000164805.1 Carlito syrichta | reverse complement strand
CCCCCCCCCCCCCCCCCCCCCCGTTCAAATCTTTGCCAGGAACGCGACCTTGAGCAGGTGAGCTAATGTCTCTGTGTCTCACTGTCTCCATCTATGATTTAGGAACAGTAATATCTTCCATCTCGCTGAGTTTTAGAGGATTAAATGAGATCGTAATGGAAAGTGCCTGGCACAGGGTAAATGCCGGGTCTAGGCAATTGTTTTTGCTGATGTTGTTATTAGACCCCAAACTGCAGTTCGGGGAGACGGTGTGGCGTCCCCCTGTGAAGGGAGCACAGGGTCGGTGTCAAAAGATTTCTCGGTGGCTCCGCCCCTGCAGGGAGTATGAGACTGTGGGCCAGTCACCCACTGAGTGTCGGTCATGCCCTCTGTACTAGGGGCCTGAGGGGTCACAGAAACAGCACCTATAACAGAGCTTCCAGAACTGAAAGGCTCATACGAGGGACACTGGTTCTGCTGTTGATAACTCTCAGGTCTCCAGGCTGCTGCTGTCAGCCAGGAGGGCAAGCAGGTCCTCACTCCTAAGCCCCCACGGAAACTCCCATTCCAGGTCACCTCCTGACTCCAGTGCATGACCAATGGCTCAGAGAATCCACCTGATTTTTTCTGTAATCTTTAAAATCTGCCTAAGAAGGGCTCTGGCACCGTGCCCACTCTGACACGTTCCAGTGGTGTCTTATTTCTTCTCCTTTGCCCTTGGCTGTAGTTAGCTGGCTACCCACTGCCAGCTACCCCAGCACACCCGGCAGGGCAGCCTTGGACGATGGCATGGGCTTCTGTGCTCAGGCAGCCAGTCCTCAGGCATGCCCAGCTATGACAGGGTGACAGACCAGTAAGGAGGGGGGCAAAGAGGACACTCACGTCCAATTTGTGTGTATAAGAAAGTGCCAAAGTTAGGGAGGCCATCCAACCCAGGAGAGATCCAAGCACTGAAGGAAAACTGTCATCAAGAGCTGTGGATTAGACCCGCTGTGAAATTCCCCACAAAAATGTAAGTGTTCACAGATGATTTCCAGGAAATGCTGGTGATTTGTCTCACTGTGATCATGATATATTTATTCTACTAAAAGAAAGAAAGAGTGTCTCTTCTAAGAGATACTTACTGATGTTTTTATGGCTCAAATGATGTGATGTTTGGGATTTGCTTCCAAAAGACTTAAGGGGTAATAGGAGAGAGAGGATAAGAAGATACATGATATCTACTTATTGAAGGTTGGTGTTATGTATACCAGAATCCATTTTACTATTCTCATGGCTTTTGGAGATGTTTTAACACTTTTTCATAAGAGGGATTTTAAAAATGTCATTGTTCAGACAATTTGTGTTCATTGATTTTGATTCACGGGGTCCCAGTGGACTCACCCCTGAACTTAGGCCACCACCTCCCTTTGCAGCTCCACCCTCTCTCCTCCTGCCCGCAGGGAACATTCTCCAGCCTCCTTACTTTCTTTTTTTTTAATTTTTAATTTTAAAGGTGTGGGGTACAATTCAGGGTTAGGTATACAAATATTCATTATGCAGGTACCCTTGTGGATGAGGGGTGCACCCCTTCCCCTGGAAGTTTTCCACTACAGCCAATCCCACCCCGCCTCCCCTAGCAGTTTCCCACTTCTGCCAATCCCTTTCTTATGGTATTATGATAATTGTTCAAGGTCCACTCGTGAGTGAGAACATGTGATACCCAGTTCTTTGTTTCTGTGATAGATCACTCAGTATTATAGCCTCTAAGTCCACCCAAGTTGCTTAGAAGTTCATAATTTTGTCCTTCTTTATGGCTGTGTAATATTCCATCGTGTAAATGTACCACATTTTTTTAAATTCAGTCCTCTTTCAATGAACAGCTTGGTTGGTTCCATGTTTTTACTATAGAGAATAATGCTGCAATAAACATGTGTATGTGGGTATCTTTTTCATAGAGTGATCTGAGTTCCTCTGAGTATATTCCCAGTAGGGGAATTGTGGGATCATATGGGTGGTCGATTTTTAGATCTTTTAGGAATCGCCACACTGTGTCCCACAGAGGCTGTACTAGTTTGCACTCCCATCAACAGTGTAGAAGTGTTCCCTTTTTCCCACATCCTCTCCAGCATCTGTCGTTTTTAGAGTTATTGATGATGGTTCTCCTGACTGGAGTTCAGTGGTATCTCAATGTGATTTTAATTTGCATTTCTGTGATGACTAGTGACAGCCTCCTTACTTTCTTACCAGTGCACTAGGTATGGCTGCACAGTCACCTCTGGAAGTTTCTTTCCCCTTTCTCTCTTCAGTCACTGTGATCTTTTTTCTCTAGCCAACTGACCCAGTGGCCCTCGACATCCAGTTCTTCCATCCTGATCTGAGGAGAGCTTCCTTTAGACCCCTCACCCGCATATCTACCAGTCACTACACCTTTCTCATGGTTCAAGAAGCTCCTGAAATCTCCCCTTTTCCTGATAGCTTTCTGGAATGATCAGCAAGAAGATAAAGAACTTCCCTCCAGGGGACCGGAAATAGTGAAATTGAACAGGAAATTATGACAGTTTCTCTCCTCATGACCTCAAGAATAATAACCTGTTTAATTACTTTTTTTTAAGTTGGCATCTCACTCTGATGCCCAGACTGGAGTACAGTGACACACTCATGGCCACTGCAGCCTCAACCTGCTGGGCTCAGACGATTCTTCTACCTCAGCCTTCCATGTACCTAGCGCTACAGGCATGTACCACCACAAAAAATTTTTTGATTTATTGTAGGGACGAGGTCTCGCCAAGTTGTCCGTGCTGGTCTCAAAACCATGGGCTCAGACAATTCTCTTTCCTCTGCCTCCCAAGGTGCTGGGATTATAGGTGTGAGCCACTAAGCCTGGCTTAATTCCATTTTTAAAAAGGTCATCTACCATAAATGCGAATACAGTGAGTGCTATTCAGCTCTTAACATGTGCCAGACATGTACTAAGTGCTTTACATGAATTGACTTAAATAACGTTCCTGACAATGCTACAGCCTAGGTGCTATATTCCTCCCATTTTACAGGGGAAAAAACTGAGGCACAGAATCAAGTAATTTGTTCACGATCGCAGCCAGTTAGTAGGAGAACTGGGATCTGAACACAGGTATGCTTTGTCAGAGTTTGTGCTTCTGATCACTCTCCTAAGGTGCCCAGCACAGCATTCAGTACTGTGGGAAAAAATGAAGAGAAAAAAGGTATCAGCTGGGCCTCCAACATGGAGTGGAGTGGGGCTTTCAGACATGTATATAACTTTATATGTGTATCTTTGCGGCTTACTCTTTGGCTCACTATTAACTTTCCTGTAATGCTTTAGGTCTTATAGGACAGAGATTATTTCTGTCTAACTTTTTGTAGAGTTGGTAATTTGTCATATGCAGATAGATACAATTAAGTGGAAGCCACGAATCATTACTATATTCATGACTTAAAACTGGTTTTAGCTTCTCCTAAGCAGTTTCAAATGCATACTATCAATACAAAGGTACCAATAACAGCCTATATTTATTGAGCACGTACTATGTTTTCCTATTCCGGTAAACACTGTACATTATCCCATGGAAACCTCATAGCGTGTATTTGAGATTGGTGCATATATTGTCCCGTCCTTTGGATGCAAATGGAAATTTAAGAAGAGATAGTAACATAGTCAATGTCATTTATTTAGAATAAGTTGGAGCCAGGGCCAGAGCCTGCCTCCAGAATCTTGGGTCCCAAACACAGAGATGGGAGAAACAGACACATTCAAGTATAATGATGTGATGAAGTATGTGCGACTCGGAGAACAGAGCAGCAAATGCTGCCCGAGGAACTTAAGGAAAGCTTCACAAAATGACGTTTGGTTGCATTTGGGTTGGGCCGCAATGGAAGAATCGGCGTTTCCTCAGTAAAAAAAATAAGGCTGGAGAAGAGCATTTTAACAGAAGAGGAGTAAGTGCAAAGGTCCAGGTTGTAAAGAATCTGGCGTCTCTGGGGAAGTTAGGAAATCAAGATTTGGCAGGAACATTTAATGTCAGGGCGAGTGGCTGATGCTGGGGAGAATCTGGAACAGGATTGTGAAAGATTTCTATGCCCAGATCAGGAACTCGGATCTTTTTTTTTTTTTTTTTTTAAATAAAAATGAGTTTTCAGACAAGAGAATGGTGGTTCTAAGCCGGCCGCAGTGGCTCCCCCTGTAATTCCAGCACTTTGGGAGGCGGAGGCGAGAGGATTGCCTGAGTCCTGGGGTTCGAGACTAGCCTGGGCAACTTGACAAGACCTCGTCTCTATAGTAAATACTAAAATAAACCAGGCATGGTGGCATGTGCCTGTAGTTCCAGCTACCTGGAAGACTGAGGTAGAAGGGTCGTCTAAGCCCAGCATGTCGAGGCTGAGGTGGCCGTGAGTGTGCCACTGCACTCCAGCCTGGGCGACAGACTGAAACTCTGACCACCCCCATAGTGGTGAGCAGCATGCCAGGGACAGGGCAGGGCTGGCTCCAGTCTCCCTTCACGAGGGGCCGTCTATAGTGTCATCTTGCGAAGTCGAAAAAGGCTCCCCTCACCCTGTCAGTTTAATCCCAAGTACACACTGGACTTGGCACATGGAACACGTGCTCAGTTTCAGCCTGCATTACTTCCCTCGCGTGGACAAGCTTGTGCCCTCTACTCCTTAAGCATTGGGGGAGCTAACGCTTGCTCTGAGCACATGGATAGAGAGACACAGTGCAGTGGTCGAAGTGAGGAGAAGCCCATCTGGACAGAGGAATCTTCCGCACAGGTGGCCTCGTCCACTGGGCCAGGTGCGGCTAGGCTTGCTGGAGCTGCAAGGCCCTGGCAGGGTGTAGAGCAGCTGCCGGCAGAGAGAAGGTGAAGGAGTGGCAGGGAGGAGGAGCGTGGTCTGGGTCTGTCTCAGGAAAGATCGAGCTGGAGGTGAAGGACGAGGCTGGGGCCAGCTGGGGAGAGGTGGTGATCTGCATGGACTGTGTTTGTGGCCTGAGCACTCAGGACACGTTAACAGGATGCAGAAAGAAAAGACAGTGCAAGTGGCAGCGACGGTGGAAGCTGGTTAGGCAGCTCTAAGTCTCCAGGCAGACGGCCCCACCTCAGAGAGGTCTTGTCCCCAACAGCCCTCTCTAAAGGACTAGCCAGCGTCAGCATCTTCTGCTGCCATTCTCTATCCCCTAACCTGTTTTTTATCTCTTCATAGCACTTAGCATGACCTAAAATCAAATATTGTGCACTTATTTATTGCCAATGTATCGCTCTCCTCCAGCAGACTTTGTCTCATGCAGCCTCTATTTTTAGCATCTGGAACACAATGCTGGGCACACAGTAGGTCTTCAATAAACAACTGTTGAATGTAAGAATGAATGATCACCATCATCCTTGCTCAGAGAACAATCATGACTCCCTCCCTGATGGCTGAGCAATCACTGCATCCATGCGACACTCACTCACGGGTGAGTGTCATCCCCCGAGCTAGCAGAGTGCCACAGCTTCAATTCTCTTTGACGCCTGCTCAGCAGCTTGGAATTTGAAATGACATTGTGAAGATCTCCTGAGATCACATGGCTGCATAGCTGGGAAGGGATGTTGCCCTTTGGCCCAATCCAGAAGCAGGGCCCTTTTGTCTAGGGAGGTGAACAAACAGGTCTCACCTAGATGTGAATGGGAAGTCTTTGGATGGTCACTGGGATGCTGGGCTCACAAACTGAGAAAGGGAATCCCTCAGAGGCTTCCAGAGGTTATAAGTTGACTTCATACCCTTGGCGCAGGAGCAGAGAAGACTTTTCTATCATATACGAGAGCGGTGCTATGAGGACTAGGAATAGTTGTCTCTCCCCACTGCCTAAAGGTGAGAAGACCTACAGATGGTTATGTGTCTTTGCGGGTCAGAGAGTAAACAGACTATAGTGGCCAGGACATCACCTAGATACAAGGTAAAGGAAGGTTCTGCTCTTATTCAAGTCCTAGGAAGTGCTTTCCTATGACACACCTTCCTATAAAGAAGAGACAGAGGTCCTGTTACTCGCTGTCTGTGAACTTGACAAGATACCTGGGTGAAAAGTGAAAAACACTTGCAATCCCACAGACATTTTATATGCATAGAGCCAAGCATCCATATAATTGCACCTACTCTGAAACCAGAGATTTGGTTTGATGTAGACTCATAGGCCACAATATGCTAGGTGTGCACACACAGGTTCTAAGTTATTCACTTATTCTGCTTGTAGACAATATATTTTACATTTTTATACTAGCTACAGACTCTTGCAGATGACATTCTTCCTATCTCAAGGTTGGTCCAGGGCTTATTTTTTTTTTCTGGTTGGCAGGTGTCATGTCTTGAATCTATGTACTGATGAGATGTTTGAGTGTTGCAATATTATTATACCTCAAATACCTTGTTCTTTAATAAGTGCCAGGAGGACTGAGAATCATCAAATCAGGGGCTTCGTCTCACCGTCATTAAGTAGCCGTGTGACTTAGTGCAGATCGTTCCTTGGACCTCAGTGTCCCAACTCTAATGTGAAGAGATCAGGTTAGAGAGTTACTAAGTTTCTTTTTACAGAGCAAAAGAATCTATTACACGAGTAATATTTTCTAGAAACACTATATTTTTCCTCATTGAGAGTAGCATGACCTATGCAACCATCATATGTGGGGCATCTATTTATAGACTGATCCATGTCCAAGTTTAGAAAGAGCATCAAATATCTCAACACCTAAATATGTTTATGCTAAGGTTTTGTTTTGTTTACTCATTCCTTTCTGAGGAATTGAGTACATTAAGATATTTCATGCTCGGCCAACAGGTTCACTATTTTTAGACAGTATGCTTAAAAAAAAAGACAAGGACTTTATTTGATACCTTTATTTATATGCAAAACAGCGCACCATTCATGAGATATGAAAAACTTGTCAGATAGAAACCAGATTATATCTATTTTCACTACAAAATATTGCATTATATAAAGCAACAGAGACACAAAAAAACCCTGAAAAAGACTAAAATCTTTGGATAGCAGATGTGTTTGTTTTTTCTTTTTTTTTCCCTTGTCTCTAAAATACACTCCTTGTTTTAAGAGTTTCACAGCTAAGAACATGAAACATTTTCAGGTTATAGACTTTTCTTTTTGGCGTCACAGAGGAAAGTAGTTCTGAATTCTTCTTCTTCTTCTTTTTTTTTTTTTTTAGGAAAATAACTTAATTTCCTAAAATCATCCCACACACAAACGTCACACACACATACAAAGAAGCTACTCTCCTTAAAACAGTTTGTAAAGTACTTTTCAGACATAACTACGGATAAGAATAACACACTTTGTTAAAAAACTATAATAGTGAAGTGCTAGTGTTGCTGATTTCACAACAAAAGAACCTTTCAAGAACAAATATCTTAATATATAAAATATGTTTAGAAACAGGGAGAAGTGGGAGATTTGTTATACAAGTGCAATATAATTAGAGCAAAAAGAAAGACCACAGTAAAACCTCAACAAACACGTAAAAAGTTAGACATCATTATTCCACAGGAGAAAGTGTAAACACTTGACTATAAATAAATTGGCACAGAGTATCCAAAGTAAAATTATCACCACTCTGAAAAATAATTGTCTTGAAAAAAATACTCTACTCCTTCTAACGTAAATAAAAATAGGTTGTCTTTTTCTAACTGCACCTATGGGTCCACATGTTTAAGGTCACAAAGAGATGTTTTTGGATATATCAAGGGGCACTTCGCCTGGAAAAGCAATCCGCGGTTCAGTTTTCCATTTAAATATGGATTTTCCTGTCTACCTCGGCGTCACAGCTTGGGGACGACCTCTCACCAAGCTCAAACCCTCCCGCCGTGTGGCTGTTTGTTCTCCATGTGCATTTCCACCCTCGCCCAACGGTCAGGGCTTGTTTGCACGCTAACGCCATCCTGCTCTTGGCAGCAGAGCGGCGGCTGCCCCGTCCCGCCTGGCCGTGCCTTCCGCCCGCGCCTGGAGAGACGCCTTCCTTTCCCGGC
>NW_007258471.1:250228-274641 GCF_000164805.1 Carlito syrichta | reverse complement strand
CGGCGCCGCGGGGCACTCGGGCTTCGAGGCTGCGAGCCCGGGCCCGGCGCGCGCGGAAGTCCGCGTGGGGAGCGTGGAGCCGGGCCTGGCTGCGCAGGGACAAAAGCCAGCGCGCGGGATCGGGTGCCCGCGCTTGCTGCGGGCGGGCCGGGCTCCGAGGCGGCGTTTCACGGAGAGCGGGTCCTGCACGGCCCACAGCGCCGGCAGCCGCCGCGGGGGAGCGGCCTGTGAGTCCCCGCGGGCTGTGCTCGGGGACGTCCGCAAGTGGAGCGACTCGGGTCTCCACCGCCAGCTCGCCCGGACGGGAATACACGGGCGGGTCGTGGAAAATCGCAATCAGCCACGACGGAGTTGTAGTTCGGGTAAAAAGTTCCCGGGTGGCCCTCCAAGCACGTTCAGCTCTCCCCCAGGTATCTTTAAAAAAATATTCCGCGGTCGTGTGCCGTGTATGCGCTTTATTTATTTACCCGTGGGCGGAAAGGCATGTCCACATGCAATGCGGATGATCTAACTTAGTTTCACGCTGGGGGGAAAAAGGCTTGGAGGGAGACTTACCTTGCAAAGGCCTTTGCGACAATCTTTTCTCCAATCTTTTGGAGTTAGAATTCCAGGGAAGAGCGAGGGGGGAAATTCCGGAAAATATTAAAAGCAGCAAATATGTATTACATTCAAAAATGAAAAAGCAGCTGTCATCTCGCCGGTGCCCACCGCGAGAGACGGTGATCTCAGGATTCGGACGATGGGGATGATTGTTCACTTAGCTGATAGATCAAAAACGCCTTTTCCTTTTAATTGTTCTCAAACATTTCGAGGAATTCGTTGTTGACTTTTTTTAGACGAGATGTTGAAAAGTCTCGTGCCTTTAATTTTTTTTTTTTCCCCCGTCTTCTGCGTCTCTATAAATAACAAAAGAGATACAGCGATAAACACATCATCACATCCAAGGGCTGATTCTTCCAGTTTCTAACAGCGGAATAATCAATAAGAAAGACGGTTAAGACAACATTCTGCTCCTGCAGGATTCCCTTCCTTCCCTTAATACAGCTCAAGTGCAGGGCAGAGATGTGATCTTGCACAGAAGTGATTTTTTTTTTCTTTTCGAGATAAGGCTTTGTTCAGCTGATGTCTCCCGTTCTCAGGAACACAATGCTGTCACTAGGAACTAAGGTTGCCTCTTCCTCTTCCCTCCTTTACTTGTATGTTGTATAAACAGACACCTATTTTCTGATTTCAAAGTCTCTCAAGGCTTGGCTACATCCCCGGTCCCCACCCCCTTCTCTCTTTACCTTGTAGCAAAATATATAGTCAGTGGCTTGGAGATGCTTGGAGAAAGCTTGGTGAAAAGTGCACGTCTCCTGGAGTAAGAGTGACTAGGAGGCAGAGCCAGACCAGGCGGCAGAGCCCGAGCAAGAGGCAGAGATGCATGCGTGTGGCTTCTTGGCTCTCTGGTACCAATTGATTCAGCCCGGAGATGGTGGAAGAGATAAAGGCTTAAGGAGGGGGATGGAGTTTTTTTTCCTCCTAAATTGATATTTAATGGGAAATCCTATTGGACAGAAACCTGGACATGAGTCACTTAATTGGACTTGACATCTGTCACAGTGTGGGAGTTTTCACAGCCCAAATATTTTAGCAGATCAGATTCCCACTGAATCTGTGCCATAAAATATAACAGTCGAAGGCAGTCCGTGATAGAAACCTTAGCCTCCAAACAGACTCTCTAGCCATAATCAGGCTATTTCTCTTTCTCAGATTATTGGCGCAGTATTTAAGTGCAAATAAACAATATAGTGACTATAGAAAAAATTCCTCTGGCACGTTACAAAGCCAGCATTTCCTCTTAATGTTTAGAAACATATTTGTGTCCAGAACATGGAAATATAAACTACATGACATGCTACAATGAATAGAAAGTATTCAGGCATGTGACTGATAACATTATTAGAGATCATTTACATTTTAAAAGACACTTCGACAAGGTATGATTCAGCATATTGACATTTTCGAGACAGAACCTTTATGAGACTAACTTATCAATAGATAAGAACCTTTCAATAAATTAACTTAATATTAATTGGTAGAACTAGAAATAGAATCCAGGTATTCAGGGACCACTATTTGAAGCAATTCTGTACTGCCGTATATGTTTGTTTTTCTCTTCACCCCCTCATTCATTCGAGTTAAAATATGACATATTTCATGTGTTGATTATTGCATTTCATTCTTGCCCATCTTAACATGTGAATACATTTAGTTGTGTGGTGGTGCACCGGACTAAGATGTAGACACAATTCACCAATGTATTCCAGCCCATAATGCCTTTGCCTAACGTGACTCCATGGCCCCGAATTTATACGCTTTATAACAAAAAAGAAAATTTATTCCAGTTCTTTTGTCACTTTAGCGAAATATTGTTCGTTAACATTAATCACGTCTTTGTGATCATTTAGCTTTTTTCTTGTCAAGCTTAAAAAATAAGAGTATTACAGCCTTACTTCCACCTCCCCAACCCCTTGGGGGAACATTTGTTCCTGAATTTTGCCCTAAAAACAGGTTTTGTCATCAGAGGAGGAACATTGAGCAGCCCACCCCGAGAGTGACCCTCTGGGCCTTTCATGGTTGCCAGAAATACTACTTACCTTTGCACCATTTTTCTTCCTCTGGGAGGTTCCTGAACCAGAATTAGGCAGCGGTAGGTGCCCACAGAATAGGGACCCCTACGTGTCTCCTGCCTCTGTCCAGTCCCAGTACAGAAGCATATTTTGGATATCCCGAGGGCATTTCAGTAGAGACAGAAGTCAGCCCCATGCAGGTGGCAATGAAAACAGGTGAGCGGATAGACTTCCCAAGGTGGTGAAGAAGGGAGGTTTCCCCAGTCTAGCTAGGACAGCCACCACCGAGCATCCACACACAACCAGAAGAGTGTACACAGGCGCAACCCACAGATACCTGTACCTGTTCACCAGCCCCCTCCTCCATTTCTCGTACAGGTCGGCTGCATTAGACTGCTACCCGTTTCTTCTGAGTTAGACCCATTATGGTGGATCTCATCCCCACAACTCGAGGGTGGACCACTACTGGAGTCGGGAGGGACTGGCATCTCTTGCTTCCCTGGTGTGGAGGGCAGGGCGGGGGACTGCAAATGCGAGCAGGCCCAGTTCTGCCATGGTGTGTGTGACACCAGACAAATCCTTTTCCACGTTCAGGCTTACTCATTCGGCACTGACAGCCAGCGTGTGCACATTGATACTCACAAGAGTAAGCCTGTGTAAACAGGTACGCGTGCAGGTCCAAACGTAGCCATGCCTAGCCACACGGTCAGAGACACAAGCATGGATTCACCCGGACACACACACGCATTCTTTCTTCCAGGAAAGCCTCCCCTCCCCCACCACCTTTGCCTTCTCTAAGGCCTCCCTGGCACAGATGGCCCCCCCTTCTGTGCTCCTTAAGCCAGCCTTTCATGTCTCCCTGAGAGACTAGTATTGTGAACCGCCACTCTTGGCCTCCATTCTGGTCTCTCTCACCAGGCTGCGGTGCTTCCAGGGAGAGTCTATAGTTGATATCCCCAGCACTGATGCCTGAGTTTGACAAGTTATAGGTACGCAGACCATTTATGGCGAGTGACTCCTTGTGTGAGGAGGCGCCCGGGATATTTGTGACGTGGAAACACTTGACCAAAAGACACCCACGATGTCAGTTGTCTCCGTTTCTCTCCTATAAAAGTGAGAATAATCATCTTGCCCTTCTCACTTCACAGGCTTGTTTTGAGACTCAGCGTACGTGAAAATATTTGATAAAAAATTAGGCACCATACAAATTAAGATAGGAAGAAATAGGCGTAATATTACACCAATGGGGGGATTGTAAGTAGTGAAAGTAGTGATTTAAAAGGGCAGACTTTCTGGCTCTGTCACATGCAGCTGTGTGAACTTATCCCCGCGATGAGTAACTTAACCTTTCCGTACCTCGGTTTTCTAATCTATAAAACAGGAATAACCCAAAGTATGCTATATTATGTTGCTATGTTATGTCATGTTTTCTGTTTGTTTTCTGAAGGTGAACAGGATAATCTGTGTAAAGTGTTTAAGTTAATGCCCAGAACTTACGCTCAATAAGTATTGGCCATTTATATTGTTAATATTATTATTGTTGTTCAATATAAATACATGCTGAGAACCAGATATATATTTACACGAAATATAAGCATATTCAAATATACTCACCCAGGTGTGTGTGTGTGTGTGTGTGTGTTTGTACAGCTCTGGTGACTAACCCACAGTGAGCATTTTCCATGTATCAAACATAAGTCTAGGAACTTTGCACACATTAACTCATTTAATCTTTGCCACAAACTTATGAGGTAGGTACTGTAGTTGTCCCTATTCTGCAAATAAGAAATCTGGCACACGCAAAGGGTGGTGATAATCTACTCAAGTCACATAGTTAATGAGTTATGGGGCCAACAGTTAGACTCAGGTGGTCTCAATTCAGAAACTGCACTCTCAACCACAATGCTTCTATAGGCAATGTATTCTACCTACAATAGTTCTTCAAGCAGAATACTTTGGGCTATTCTCATTTTATAGATTAGAAAACTGAGGTCCAGAAAGGTCAAGTAACTCATCGCTGGCATAAGTTCACACAGCTAGCATGTGACAGAGTCAGAAAGTCTGACCTTTTAAATCTTCTTCTTCAAGCAGGGGACCTATTCACCAAAATGCGTATGCTGAGGGAGGAACATATACACATTCAGAACTTGGATAAACTGCTACCTTTGCATTCAAGGGCGGTCAGTGAGTCAATGCAGTTTTAAACACTCACTGTGCATCTAGTACTGTGCCAGTTACTGTTGAATTACAAAGACTTTGCGATTATGTGTTGATTTCTTTTTTTTTTTTTTTTTTGAGTCGAAGTCTCACTCTGTCGCCCAGACTGGAGTGCAGTGGCCGCTCCCAGCCACCGCGGCCTCATCCTGCTGGGCTTAGGCGATCCTTCTGCCTCAGCCTTCCAAGTAGCTGGAACTACAGACATGCGCTACCACGCCCAGCTAATTTTTTGATTTACCGTAGAGATGAAGTCTCGCCAAGTTGTCCAGGTGGGTCTCGAACCCGTGGGCTTAGGCAATCCACTCACCTCGGCCTCCCAAAGAGTGGGATTACAGGTTGAGCCACAGAGCCCGGCTATGTGTTAATTTCTTTAGACAGCTGTTTACAATCTATTTTCTTAAATTTTACATCCCGTCAAAAGTTTTGAGCCTACATATCCAGTATATGTATATTTATTATCAGCAAACTTTATACTACTGTATAGTACATTATGTAATTATAAAGCATACACAAAAAGACATTTTAAAAAGATGATAAAGCATAAAATAACAGTATTTATGAAATAATTAATTTTATTTATAGACAGCACAAAACCCATTAACAGCACAAGGTATTATTGACGATGTATAATTTCTGAAACAGTAAGTTTAATTTTGTTAATGTCATTGTTTAACACTCTGAGATAATATAATTTCGTCTAATATAATTTATTTAGAATTTTTTTACTGATATAGCAAAAAATAATGTGATACAAAATTCAGATGCCATCATCAGAAAAAATAGAAATATATGAGGTTATGAATACATTAATTAGCTTGATTTAATTATTCCACAATGTATACACATATTAAAACATTGCATTGCACACCATAAATGTGTTCCATTTTTTATTTGGCAATTAAAAAATATAAGAAAGAGCGGAAACAACCCAAAGCTTCATCAGTTGGTGAATGAATAAACAGAATGTTATATATCCATGCAATCGAATATTATTTGGCAATAGAAAGGAGCAAAGTACGGATGCATGCTACAATATGAATGGACCTCAAAACATTATGTGGAGTGAAAGAAGCCAGCCACAAAGACCACACACTGCAGGATTCCATTCATATGAAAGGTCCAGAATGGGCAAATCCACAGAGACAGAGAATAGATTCGTGGCTGCACAGGGCTAGGGTAGGAGTAAGGTGGGGAGTTGGGAAGTGACTACAAATGGGCAAAGCCTTTCATTTTGGGGTGATCAAATGCCCTAAAACTAGATTTTGGCGATGATTTCGCAACTCCGAAAACACACTAAAAAACACTGAGTTGTGCACTTGACTATGATATGTTAGTTATATAACTCCATAAAGCTGTTAGAAAAGTCAGAAGACAGACGTGACGTTTTTATTGCTGTAGGGATAGAAAGGGTATGGTACTCTTCCTCACCCATCATTAAAAGTCATGGCCGACATTCCCCTAACAAAAGACAGGTTAACAAGAAAATCATAACATGTTCATTTCATCAAAGTTTTGCAGGACACGAGAGTCTTCAGAATGAAGACTCAAAGACCTAACAGAAAACTGTCCATTTTTATGCTTCGATTTGATGAAGAGTGGATAGCCATGCAGAAATATGATTGGACACAAAGGGAGTGATCTATTAGTAACAGACCAAGCAGGGAAGGCCAGTAAGGACTGTCTGCTAGGATGCGTCTTGACCTCTCTATTCCTTCCTACAGTGAGGGGCTTACAATCCACTTTCAGACCGAAGGTCAGAGAATTTCTTTATGACCAGCACTTACACCGAAAGATGGAAGAAATTCAGAATAATATTTCTAGGTTTTACGACTGGCTTTAGGAAGAGGGCTTCTAGCTTCTATGACCCAATTTGGGGAAGAGAGATTCTAGTTCCTATGGCTTGCTAAGAGGGAGAAAGTGGGAGAAGGAGAAAAGTGACCCAGAGAAGTTCAGCACGCCCAAGTGCCACACTTTGGGGTATCATTTTCTGAGCCCCAACAACCACAATCTATTTTTTACTGTATTACTCTATTATTTTACTTAGTAAATATATTTACCTAGTAAATATATTTTGACGGACATCGAGACACCTAGATTTTAAATAGTGAGAGTTTTATCATTATCTATTGGTTTGTTTATTAGTGTTTTCCTTTTTCTGGTTGGTTTTTCCTAAAAGACATAGAAGATACTACCACCAGTAATAGTGGTAGCTTTGAAAACTCACCGGCTATGTGACCTGAACCATGGTGAAAGTCAATGCAACTGGAGGACTAAGATGGACGATGGCCTCTCCTAGTTCTCTCTGTGCTTGGTGGTCCATTCCTTGGCGGGCTATCTACAGGTAGATAACCATTCCCGATTTTAAAAAATTCATAGTAAAGTGCCAGTTTATTTTATATAAGCCAATTTTTTGCCATTAGTAATTATTACAGGGGAAAATAAAAGCTCTTTTGTGACACAAAATACTTAAGCATCTCTCTATACATATTCTGTGGTGGTGGCACATAATTTGAGAGCAATTTATCTTCAGTGAAAATATATCAACATAAGAGTATTTATAATTCCTTATCCTCATTCAAATACATGTGCATTGTTGTGGAAGATTGCTTATTTTCTTATGAAAGGATGAAGTATGTACTATAAGAAAAAAATTCAAAGGGCAAATAGAAGGCAATCAATGATTGTGTTAACTTGATTATGGTTTTCATTCTTCTACCAAATATGCCAAAGTCTCATTGAAATTTATCTAGCAAGTTTCCAACTAACATGAATTAGTTATTCTTCGAACAAATGGGTTTAAAGTCTCTGAAATTCCTGATCTGGGAAAATTTGTAACAGTTTAGAAATGTTACAAATTATTTCCAAGTATCTTACATTTTCAAATATAATAGTGTTTACTATATGACATATACCCATTATTTTGGCAGCGAAAATCACATAATAGAAAAATTTCTAATTATTTTTTCAAAATGTCTTCTCCATTGCACAATTTGTTGTTTAAATTTACCATTTAATTTTTTAAAAATATGCACATAGAGACACATTAAGTGTATGTTCATTTTTTAAAAATCTACTGATAGCATACTATTAACATTGCCATCAAGAAAATAATCTTGGAACACTTATTTAAGTTGTACAACTCTTTAACTTCTTTATCACTTGCTAGCCAGCACTTTTCTTTGTGAAACAGCAGAATTTTATGGTCTTTTCCTATTTTCATTATTGCAGATATTCTACTATATTTTAAAAGATTTAGCTGTGCACAGTGGTTCACACCTGTGACTCTAGCACTTTGGGAGGTGGAGGCGAGAGGATTACCTGAGCCCTGGGATTCAAGACCAGCCTGGGCAACTTGGCAGGACCTCATCTCTACAATACATCAAAAAAAGTAGCCAGGTGTGGTGGCGCTCACCAGTGGTTTCAGCTACTTGGAAGGTTGAAGTGGAAAGATTGCCTGAGTTCAGCAGATTGAGGCTGTGGTGGCCACGAGAGTGCCATTGCACTCCAGTCTGGGCAACAGTGAGACTCCAACTCAAAAAAAAAAAAAATTCACAAACTAATGAATGACATGGATGCATCTTTTATACTTCTGCTTCAAATTGTTTACAGAGGCTGGGATCAGTGGCTCAGTCTGTAATCCCAGCACTTTGGGAGGCTGAGGCGAGTGGATTGCCTGAGCCCGCAGGTTCGAGATCAGCCTGGGCAACTTGGCGAGACCTTGTCTCTACAATGAATCAAAAATTAGCTGGGCATGGTAGTGTGCACCTGTAGTTCCAGCTACTTGCAAGGCTGAGGCAGAAGGATCGCTGGAGCCCAGCAGGTCGATGCTGAGGTGGCCGTGTGCGTGCCACTGCACTCCAGCCTGGGTGACAGAGTGAGACTCCAACTCAAAAAAAAAAAAAATTGTTTATGGAAAATTCCTGCATAATTAATTATTATTTAGTGAATAAATTGTGTTTATCATGGTCTCTCTGACCCCAAACTCTTTATTTGAGTTAAAGCAGGCTTTTCCTCAATGGTTCCACAATTTTTTTCATAAATTATTCTTTTATAAGATCATTTCCATTGTAAATTATTTTTCATTGATGTCCTCTTAGAAAGAGTTACTCATGTATTTCAGAAGTTTCTGAAACAGAATTTATAAAGCACCATGAGCTGAAACATGCTAGAAATAGTTGCTGTTCGTTTATCCAAATAAACCTCAAGCTTGCATAATACGACACTACCTAAATTGCTCTATCATTTGTTGCTTCAGATCTTGAGTGTTTAGCAATGTTTCCCAGATGTTTATCAATGGAATTTGCTAACATGGGAAAGCATTTCAGTTTATCACCTTATTGGTTTCTGTGTACTATTTCACCTATTTCCTCCAAGAATTTGACTTTTACTATTAAGAAAAAAAATCTCAAAAAAAAGCTTCTAAACATTTATCTTTGTATTTAGTAAATAAAAGCACTGTATTAAGTGTAGTGATATTTATTTTAAATATCACTGAAAAACTTAAGAGATTTGCTTTCATGTTCTGGAGACAATTTTTAAAATCAGTTTTTATAGAAGTATAATTTATATACAGTAATATTCACCCTTCAGAGGTGTTCAGTTCTATGAATTTGACAAATGTATATATTCGGTACCAACACTTGGAAATATAGGACATATCCATCACCCTGACGAGTTCCCTGTACCTCTTAGTAGCCAATCCTTTTATCCACACCCAACTTCAGAAAATCACAGATCTGATTTCTGTTCCTATAGTTTTGTCTTTTCCCGAATATCATAAAAATATAATTGTTCAGTATGTAGACTTTTGAGTCTAGCTTATTTTGCTTAGCATAAAGTATTTTTATATGCATCCATGCTGTTGCGTGTATTAGTAGTTCGATTGGTTTTATTACTGGGTAGTATTCCATTGTATAGCTACAGCACAATTGGTTTATCCATTCACAGAATAACAGACATTTGGATGATTTCCAGTTTTTGGACATTAAGAGTACAGCTAATAAATCTTGTATAAGCATGCATGTATGGGTACTTATGAGAGCATGTGTATTCAATTTTCC
Source organism: Carlito syrichta (assembly GCF_000164805.1). NCBI lineage: Eukaryota > Metazoa > Chordata > Mammalia > Primates > Tarsiidae > Carlito > Carlito syrichta. Next base: position 264,752 of record NW_007258471.1, on the reverse strand, counting down.
TGGGTAATTAACTAAGAGTAAAATTGTTGTGTTGTACAGTGAGTGTATGTTTAACTTCATAAGAAACCGCCAAACTGTTTTTACAAAGTAGCTGTACTATTTTGCATTTTTCACCAGCAATGCTGAGTTTCTTCACATCTTCATTAGCATTTGTTATTGTTAGCTTTTTAAAAATTATCATTTCAAGCCACTTTAATAGAGTCTAGTGGGATCTCATTATAATTTTATTCTGTGTCCATTCCCTTTTCAGCTTTATGGAGGTATAATTTCTATTTCTGTATATAAATTATATCATAATTTATTAAACCCACATGTACTTAAAGTATACAATGTAATTATTGTTGATATGTGTGTACAACCTTGAAACCATCACCACAATCAAGATAGCAAGCATATCTATCATATTTTTTGTCATCCATCCCCCGTCATACTTTTTCCTTACCACCCCACAGGAAAACATTGGTCTACTTTCTGACACTAGAAATGCATTGTGTTTTTGTGTTTCTAAAACTGTATACGAATAAACCATACAATGTGGTTTCTTTTTTGTCTGCTTTCTTCCGATCGGTCATTAGTTTGAGATTCATCCATGTTGTTATGCATCCGTTTTTGTTCTTTTGTTTGTTTGCTTGCTTTTTGCTTTGCCTTTTTGCTACTAAGTAGAATCCGTTCTATTCTTTTTAGGACTCTTCATTTGATTGTGTAGATCCAAGTTTCTATGTGGCAATGCATTTCTTCTGCCTGAAGAACTTTCTTTAATGTTTATTACAGCTAGCAATGAATTTTCTCACCAATTGTTTTTCTGAAAGTGTGTTTTTGTTTTTGTTTTTTCATTTTTGAAAGATTTTCTCTGGGTATATAATTCTAAGTTGACAGCTATTTGTATTTTTTTCTTTTAGTACTTTAAAAATTGTTTCATTTCTTTTTGGCTTGTATGATTTCTGCTGTGAAATCTACTCTAATTTTTCTCTCTGTTCTACTGTATACAGTGTGTTCCTCCTTACTTCCCTCCAACTGTCTTCAAAATTTTCTCTCTATTTTAGATTTTCATCTGGTTGACTATGAGTGTCTAGGTATGTATAAGGTTTTTCTTTGTTTGTTGTCTACATATCCTCTTTGGGGTTATTCAAGCTTGGATCTATAATTTGCTGTCAACCATTATTTATGGAAAATTCTTGACCATTATTTCTTCAAATGTCTTTTCTGCCACATCTTTCTCTTATTCTTCTGAGACTCCAATGGCATGTACATTATTATGTTTGAGATGTTCCACATCTCTTGGAAGGCCTGTTCTGATTTTATTCTTCCACTTTTCCCTCATCTTGTGTTTTTGTTTGGGTGTTCAAATTAATTGATTCTTTCAGCTGGGTTCAGTCTACTAAGGAGTGTGTTGGACCATTTTTCATCTCCAGTATTGGGTTTTTAATTTCTAGTGTGTCTGCCATTCTTCTGAAATTTTCTGTTTATGCATGTTGTCTACCTTTTCTACTCTATCCTTTCACATATTAATCATAGTTATCATAATGTTCCTGTCTGCTGGCTCCAACATCTGAGTATTATCTGAGTGGATTGTGTGTGTGTGACATAATTTTGAGTGAATGTCAGGCGTTGCAGGTAGAATAGAAGAAACAGGTGTTATCAATGCTGAAAAAAGAGCACGATTCTTATTGTGTAAAGCCATTAATGTAGAGGATCAACTCAATCAGTCAGGAGTTGAGCTGAGCTTAGGTTTTGTTGTTGCTCTGGTTATCATTAGTATTACCAGGGGTTGTAAATTCTTCTCTTGATGAGCTGTCTTTGCCTTGTGCTTTGGGTGGAAGCTGGTATACCAGAGTCTTTTTTCAGGTTTATTACTCCACAGTTTTCCTGTGTGCCTGCACCACAGAAAAGGTCTCTCACCATGAACTTGTCCCATGCCCAACCTATGACCGCTGTTGCTTGTTACTCTGTGCCAGGATTGTGTTGGCGGTAAAAGGATTTTTGTGTTGCTCTACTCCAGTTTAAGTCTTAGGAAGGGGCTACTCTATTGAACCTCTGTCAGCATTCCTACTCCTTCTCCCTTGTGGCAGTCAGATTCTGTTTTGTATTTGTGGTTGATCTTAAATGGAAGTTGATCTTAAATGGAAGTTTTCTTCCCCTCTCCCAGTGGGAAATCCCTGCATGATATTAGCGTAAAATCTTAGACCCAGAATGGGTGTGTGTGTGTGTGTGTGTGTGTGTGTGTGTGTGTGTGTGTGTCCCCAGAGATTGTCTATTCATCTGCCCTTCTCTTTTCCCTATAATACATTTTTCCTGGGCTTTGGGCAACACTCTGCCTCCTCCCCTCCAAAATCTAAAACTTTTGTTTCACATGAGAGAAGCGTCTGGGAAAATGTATGGTGTTTTGTCTCTGACCACCCAGACCTGCCAGTTATCTCTTGCACACCTGCTCCAACAATATTGTCTTTTTAAAATTATCTTTTAAAGTGATACATAATAATTGTACATATTTATGGGGTACATGTGATATTTTGATACATGCTTATCATGTGAAATGGTCAAATTGGGGTATTTAGGATATCCATCGCCTCAAACATTTATCATTTCTTTGTGTTGGGAACATTTCAAATCTTCTTTTTTAGCTATTTTGAAATATGCAATAAATTATTGTTAGCTATGGTCACTCTACTGTGCTATCAAACACTTGAACTTTTTTCTCCTAATTGCATGTTTATACCCATTAAACAATCTATTTGTGTCCCTTTCATCACTTTCCAGCTTCTGTTAACCATCATTCTAATCTCTACCTCCATGAGATCAATATTTTAGCTCCCACAAATACAACGGGAACATACAATATTTGCCTTTCTGTGCCTAGTGTATTTCACTTAACATAATGACCTTCAGTTTCATCCATGTTGCTGCAAATGACAGGATTTAATTCCTCTTTATGACTGAATAGTATTTCACTGTGTATATATACCAAATTTTCTGTATTTGGTATATGGACACTTAGGTTCATTCTGAATCTTGGCTATTGTGAGTAGTGCTGAAATAAATATAAGGGTGCAGGTATCCCTTCATATTGATTTTCTTTCCTTTGAATAAATACCCAGTAGTGAAACTCTGGATTGTATGGTAGTTCTTGGTTTTTGTTAGTTAGTTAGTTAGTTAGTTAGTTAGTTTGTTTGTTTGTTTTGAGTCAGAGTCTCACTCTGTCACCCAGGCTAGAGTGCAGTGGCACATTGCTCATTTCCACCACAGCCTCAACCTGCTAAGCTCAGGCGGTCCTTCTGCCTCAGTCTTCCAAGTTGCTGGAAGCTACCAATCAGCCACCATACCTGTCTGATTTTTTGATTTATTGTAGAGACAAGATCTCGCCATGTTGCTCAGGCTGGTCTTGAACCCCTGAGCTCAGGCAATCCTCTTGTCTCCTCCTTCCAAAGTGCTGGGATTACAGACGTGAGCCACCTAGCCTAGCCTCATTTGTGTGTCTTCTTTTGAGAAATGTCTATTCAGATTCTTTTTCCACTTTTTAATGAGATTATTAGGATATTATTAGTTTGTTTTTTTCTGTTTGGGGTGTGTGTGTGTGTGTGTGTGTGTTTTGTCAGGGTCTTGCTCTGTCCCCCAGGCGGGAGTGCTGGAGTGCAGTGGTATGATTACTGTTCACCACAGTCTTGAACCCCTTGGTTTAGATAATCCCTCTACCTCAGCCTCCTGAATAGCTGGAGGTTTCACCGTGTTGCCTGGGCTGAGAGAGAGAGAGAGAGAGAGAGAGAGAGAGAGAGAGAGAGAGAGAGGGAGGGAGGGAGGGAGGGAGGGAGAGAGAGAGAGAGAGAGAGAGAGAGAAAGCCGGGACCAGGGCCTTTGTTGTGTGGTGTTAGTTTTGGGAGCTGCTCCTCTGGTCGCTTCCTGCACCCTTCAACAGGGGTCTAGCTTCATTCTTCTGCATATGGTTTGCCAGTTTTCTCAGCAGCACTTACTGAAGAGGGTGTCCTTTCCCCAGCGCATATTTTTGGTGTCTTTATCAAAAACCATGGCTATAAATACATGGCTTTATTTCTGGGTTCTCTATTCTATTCCATTGGCCTATGTATCTGTTTTCTTAATTTTGTTTTGTTTTAGAGACGAGCTCTAGCTCCGTTGTTTATGCTGGAGTTCAGTGACACAATCATAGCTCACTACAGCCTCAAATTCCTGAGCTCAAGTGATGATCCTGCCTCGGCATAAGAAACTATGATAATAACCTGGGTTCATTTATTCATTATCAATTGTAAAGGATTTTTTCCCCCTGATTCTATTATTCTTTCTTCGTGTATTATTTGGGACATTCTATAAACTTCCTTTCATCAATCATTTGGTTAACTTTAGATTCAGTTAAATAGGAAAAACAGGATAAATTTTTGTGTCTTTCCCTTTATTTACCAAGTTTCATTAATGAATTGATTTCTAGCATCTTCCAAAGGTGACTAATAATATATATCTTTTTTGAGTTGGGATCTCACTCTATCACCCAGGCTGGAGTGCAATGGCACAATCATAGCTCCCTGCAACATTGGACTCCCGGGCTGAAGGGATTCAGCCTCTTGAGTGACTAGGACTACAGGCACGCACCATGCCTGTCCAATTTTTAAAATTTTAAAAATAGAGACAAGGTCTCACTATGTTGCATAGGCTGGTCTTGAACTCCTGGGCTCCAGTGATCTTCCCACCTTGGCTTCTCAAAATGCTGATATTATAGGCGTGAGCTACTGCACCTGGCTAATAAGATTTTAAAATACGTTTTCTATTTGTTAAAGTAGCTGTTGTGCTTCCATCCCTTGCAGTTATTATTCTTTTTAATATTCAAATTGTCCCTTTATTGGCCTCCAGATCTTTTTATTTTTATTTTTTATTTTTGAGTCGGGGTCTCTCTGTTGTCCAGGCTGGCGTGCAGTGGCACGATCATGGCTCAACACAGCCTCAAACTCTGGATCTCAAGCAATCCTCCAATCTCATACTTCCATGTAGCTGGGACTAAAGGCACACACCACCACACTCGGCAAGTTAAAAAAAAATTTTTTTTGTAAAGATAAGGTCTCACTATATTACCCAGGCTGGTGTCAAATTCCTAGGCTCAAGCGATCCTTTCACCCTAGCTTCCCAAAGTGCTGGGATTACAAGCATCAGCCACTGTGATCAGCACCAGATCTTTTGGACATGATTTCAGTCGGGTTTTATAATATTCTTGCCTTTTCTTTTTAATAGACAAACTCTCACTCTGTTGCCCAGGCTGGAGTACAGTGACACAATCATAGCTCACTGTAACCACCTCTTGGACTCAAGTGATCTTCCTGCCTCAGCTTTCAAGTAGCTAGAACTACAGGCACATATTACCATGCCCAGTTAGTTATTTTGTTTTATTAGAGACTGAGTCTCCCTATGTTGTCCAGGCTGTCTTAAACTCCTGGTGTCAATCAATCATCCTGCCTCAGCTGTGTCTGTTTTTAATACCAACACTATGTTGTGGGGGTTATTATACCTTTATAGTATATTTCGAAGTCAGGTAGTGTGATGCCTTCAGCTATGTTCTTTTTGCTCAGTATTACTTTGGCTATTTGGGGTCTTTTGTGCTTCCGTACAATTTTAGGGTTGTTTCTTCTGTTTCTTTGAAGAATGTCATTGATATTTTGATAGGAATTGCATTAAATTTATAGATTGTTCTGGGTGCTATGGTCACTTAAACAAGATTAATTCTTCCAGTTCATAAGCATGGGATGTCTTTCTGTTTGTTCGTATCCTTTTCCATTTCTTTCATTACTTTTTACATTTTTCCTTATAGAGGTCTTTCATCTCCTTGGTTAAATTTATTCCTAGGTATTTTATTTTCCCACAGCTATTAGAAATGCAACCACTTTCTTGATTTTTTTACTAGCTTGTTATTGGTGTATAGAGAAACACTCCTCATTTTTGTATGTTGATTTTGTATCTTGCCACTTCACTGAATTTGTTCATCAGTTCTGAGAGGTTTTTCTGCGGAGTCTTTCGGTTTTTCTATATATAAGATCATGTCATCTGCAGACAAGGACAGTTTGGTTTCCATCTTTCCCGTTGAAATGCCCTTTGTTTCTCTCTTTTGCCTCATGACTCTGGCTAGGACTTCGAGTACTATGCTGAACAGGAGTAGTGAGAGAGGGCATTTTTGTCTTGTTTCAGTTATTAGAGAAAAGGCTTTTAGCTTTTCCCTATTCAGTATGTGGGTTTGCCATACATGGCTTTATTATGTTGGGGCATATTCCTTCTGTTAATTTTTTGAGAGTCTTTATCGGGAAGGTATGTTAAATTTTTATTGCATCCTTTTTCTGTGTCTATTGAGATGATCATTTGGTTTTTATCTTCCATCCTGTCAATGTGATGCATCACAGTTATTGATCTGAGGATGCTGAAACATCCTTGCATTCCTGGGATAAATCTCACTTGATCATGTTGTCTTATATTTTTTACTTGTTGTTCATTTGGTATGCTAATATTTTAATAATTTGAGTTTTGTTATCAATGGGACATTGGTCTCTAGTTGTTGTTGTTGTATCTTTAATTTTGGTATCAGGATAATGCTGTTCTCAGAATGAGTTAAAAAGAATTTTCACCCCTTCATTTTTTTGGAATAGTTTGAGAAGAATTGATGTTAGTTCTTCTTTATAGGTATGCTAGAATTCAGCAATAAAGCCAGCTGGGCCTGGGCTTTTCTTTGTTGGGAGACATTTTTAGTACTGAGTCTTTTCACTCTTTATTGGTTTGTTCAGGTTTTCTATATCTTCCTGATTAAATCTTGGTAAGTTGTATGAGTCCAAGAATGTATTCATTTTCTGTAAGCTTTGCAGTTTGTTAGCCATGTAATTGTTCATAATAGAGTCTAATGAGCCTTTGTATTTATGTAGTATCAGTTGTAATGTCTTTTTTTTTTGTTTCTGATTTTATTTGTCTTTTTTTTTCTTTTGTTTTTGGTTAATCTATCTAACTAGCTACAATTTTGTTTATCATTACAAAAAACCCTTTTTTGCCGGACTCGGTGGCTCAGCCTGTAATCCCGCGCTTTGGGAGGCCAAGGTGAGTGGATTGCCTGAGCCCGCGGGTCCGAGACCTGCCTGGGCAACTTGGTGAGACCTCATCTCTACAATAAATAAAAAAAGTTAGCCGAGTGTGGTAGCGCGCACCTGTAGTTCCAGCTACTTGGAAGGCTGAGGTGGAAGGACCGCCAGAGCCCAGCTGGTCGAGGCTGCGGTGGCTGGGAGCGGCCACTGCACTCCAGTCTGGGCGACAGAGTGAGACTCCAACTCAAAAAACAAACAAACAAAAAAACGCTTTTTCTTTTGTTGAGCCTTTGAATTTTTTTTTAATCCAATTCTGTTCTGATCTTTATTTTTTCTTTCCTTCTATTAGTTTTGGGTTTGGTTTGTTCTTGATTTTTTGTTTGTTTCTTGAGGTACATCATTAGGCTGTTTATTTGAAATCTTTCTTGTTTTTGGATGTCAACATTTTTTATCATAAACTTCCCTCTTAGCACTGTTTTTGCTGTATTGCATAGGCTTGGGGATGTTGTGATTCCCGTTTCATTTGTTTCAAAACTTTTTGTGATTTCCTTCATACTTTCTTCATTGACCCAATGATTATCCAAGAGCATTTTAGAATAAAAATAAAATTCAATAACAAGAAGCATTTTGGAAACTGTAAAAATACATAGACTTTTTCCTATAGATCTAGCTATAGTGTCGACTGAATAAGATGCTTTGTCATTGATTCTGGAGGGAGCAGTAGTGTCATCTCCATATGGTTTCTTTAGTGTAATCAACATCAGATGTGTCAGTGAATGCTCAGTGGCGTAGGCTGTGTTAGTGGAGGTTGTGATGACGATTTGCTGGTGATGGGGATGGCTAGCTGGGCATGCCAATTCTCAAGCCCCCAGGCAGTGTACCTGGGTGCAGGCAACGGCAAGTCTGGGAAGGCATGTTGCTGGACCCCTGAGAGATGTGCATGGCACTGGCACTGGCAGGTCCAAGAATGGCGTACATGGCATCAATGGTGGCAATAATGGCAGCAGGCCAACCCTCAGGCCCCATGTGGCATCAGAAGCGATGGTGGCAGGATGGGTAGGCTGGTCCCTAGGCTCTTGGGTGGTACATGCAGGTGGGCACTGAGTGCGACAGTGCCAGGCTGGGATGGCCAGTCCTCGGGCCTCCAAGCAGTGTGCGTGGGCACTGGCGGCACGCAGGGTGGGTCTGTCCTTATGCTTTCAGAGGGTGTTCGCTGGCACCAGTGCCAGTGGGCAGCTTGGGTCTATCCTCTGGTCCCCACGCAGTGCATGCAGGCCTGTACATAGTTCTTTTTATAAGCCCTCAGCAGAGGTCCAGAGATAGGAGCCTGCAAAAACTCCCTTGGTTGGGGCCCTTACTATTCTGGACTGGCACATTAGGCCATACTCAGCCTTTGGCAGTCCCTTGGAAACTTCTTCTTCCCCATATGTGTCATGGCCTACATCTTTTTCTCATGTGGTCTGCCATAGGGGAGAGAGTGTGTATCTCCCATCTCCCCTGCCTCTCTTTGGAACGTGGGTTATTTCATAGTCTTTGACCTCAACTTTCTGATTGGTTCAATATCGTTCTGACTTTGTTTTTATCTGGCCTTTTCTCATTCTTTGGATAGGAACAACATTCTTTGAAGAGTTCTACATCCTAAGCAGAAGTAAAAACCCCATGCTCAACTGTCAAAAATTTTCATTATTACGATGGCATGGCCTATTCATTACTAGGTGTATCTTAAGGTAAAAGATACACTCAGGCTAAGTTTCATAGCTAATTAATTGACATTCTAGATCATTTTAAATTTGTGGACAAGTTCTTGTTAGATCTGTCTAGATCAATATTTTTTAATTGATATATGACTGGTGAAGTGTTTATATTAGAAGTAAAGAGAGCCGGGCTCGGTGGCTCAGCCTGTAATCCCGCGCCTTTGGGAGGCTGAGGTGAGTGGATTGCCTGAGCCCGCGGGTTCGAGACCCGCCTGGGCAGCAAGACCTCATCTCTACAATAAATCAAAAAATCAGCCGGGCATGGTAGCGCATGTCTGTGATTCCAGCTACTTGGAAGGCTGAGGCGGAAGGATAGCCGGAGCCCAGCAGGCGAGGTTGTGGTGGCCGGGAGCGGCCACTGCACTCCAGTCTGGGCGACAGAGTGAGACTCCAACTCAAAAAAAAAAAAAAAGAAGTAAAGAGAGTATCAGTTGTTACTTTCTTATTGTTTGTTTGTGCTTGCAATATTAGTATTACCTTTAAATGAATTATTTTTAGATGACTTGTCTCTTTGTGAGGATTAATTTTCTTAAAGCGAGATAATAAAATTGCAAATCTCTTAACCAAGCACACTCAAGCTGCAATACATCACAGCACACTGAAAGTGATTAAATGACTGAGGTTTCTTCTGACATCCCCTATAATTTTGAGAACTCTCACCCTGTGATATGTGACTATATCACATAGACACCAATTGAGGGAACCAGGATCAACCCACATATTACATGGTATTAAAAAGCTTAATTTCTTTCTTGAGATAAAAAGTTAACTAGAACATTAGACATATTAGACTATCAGAAAACAAATTAGAAGTATTAGAAATTCTAAGTTTCTTTCACAAGACTTTAATAGAACTTATGTTCTTCCTGGCTTGCATACCTCTCTCCAACTGTAGAGACACTGTACTCATCTATGAGTTTCTTGATAGAATTTATGCCTCAATTACTGTTTGTTCCTCTAAATGCCTAGTATAGGCCTGATACTTTGTACTTAAGCAGGATATACTTACCTGTCAAATAAATGAGCACATGGTCCCTGACGTCAGAAAGTGATGGCGAGTCACCAAATGGATTGGGTCAATGAGGACACTCATGTGGAAAAAAAACCAGAACTCTATCTAAGATGACATTTGCTAACTAAATTGTACCACACTCATGACAATATCCACTTGATTTTTTTTAAAGGGAGCTAAATATAAATTGTTGCCTTGGAGAAAGATACACGGAAAGTTCCACTTGGGATGAGTCATGACGTTAGCGAGCATTCCAGTAGTCAGAGATAAAAGTGGCCTTTTCCATCAAAGAGAACAACACAAGCAAAATGGAGCCAGTGCAGGGGCTGGGCGAGACCATGATCCTAAGGGGTGGTCCCTGCAATGTCGCCACACCAGCAGCATGGGAAGAGGGGCAGAGGAGAGGGCTGAGGGACTTGCCCAAGCAGAGGCACACTCTTCAACCTTGACTGGGATTGTTATTTCTGGTTTCCAGTGCTCTCCAGCTGGACTAACAGAAGCCAATGCATTGGGCAGCCACAGACCCACAGACGCCTAAGAGAATGGATCGCCATGGCCTCCTGTCCTGCACATCGCTTCCTGGTGCGTAAATCCGCCCTGGCTTCGCTTGCTTACCTTAAAAACTCAATATTGATTTAGCGATGAAAATAAGGCAAGTACTCTACAAGGCTTCAGAGTTAATGAAGAATAAGGTGTAATTCCTCTCCTCAAGGAACTTAGTCTTAGGAGAGCAACAGCTGCATAGAGCGAATATTAGAAATGCACTAAGTACCAACATAGAGTTTCCACAGCACATTATGGGAGAACAGAGGGAAAGAGCTCATCAGTTCTGGGGAGAAAGGGAGATGGGATGAAGCGACAGGTGCTTCTTAGAGAAAGGAACAACAAAGCTGAGTCCTAAAGGTTGAGTAGGCGTTATTTAGGTAATGAGGGAATAAGGAATCGACTCTATTCCTAAGACAAACAAATGCTGCTAGACTGAGAAGTATAAGGCACATAGTCGAGGGAAATCAGTCAAGAGAGTAAGCAGGGACCTCTTCATTCAGCGCTTTAAACCGCTTGCTAAAAAGTAACTTGGAAGTCAGGCATGGTGGCTCATGCTTGTAGTTCCAGCACTTTGTGAGGCAGAGGCAGGAGGACTGCCTGAGCCCAGGAGTTTGAGATCAGTCTGGGCAATTTGGCGAGACCTCGTCTCTACAATAAATCAAAAAAATTAGCTGGGTGTGGTGAGGCACACCTATAGTCCCAGCTACTTGGAAGGCTGAGGCGGAAGGATCACCTGAGCCCAGTAGGTCGAGGCTGCAGTAGCCATGAGTGTACCACTGCACTCCAGCCTGGGTGACAGAGTGAGACGCCAGTGCGCGCACACACACATACACACACACACACACAGATAACTTAGAAAGAGATTAGACTGGGAGAAGATCTGAATTACATTACATTTATGTCTTCAATTGCAAAGCAAATTAGAGGAGACAAGACCTGTTGGGAAACTGCTGTGGTGATCTAGCTGAGAGGTGATGATGACTTGGGTTAAGGTAGAGAAGATGGGATAGATATGAAGAATTCAGCAATGGAGACAGCAGTACTGACTGCTGGGATACGAACCTGCAGATGCGCTAAATACTCTACCTGGAAATAGGTTGCAGACAAAGAAGAAGAAAATATATAGAGGCAGATAAAGTATTTGGGGTTTTTTGTTTTTGTTTTTCAGACGAGGTCTTGTCAAGTTGCCCGGGCTGGTATCGAACCCGTGGGCTCAGACAATCCACTTGCCTCAGCCTCCCAAAGTGCTGGGATTACAAGCTGGGCCACCAAGCCCGGCCAAGTATTGGTTTTGAACAGAGTGAGTTTGGGGGAACAGTGGGACATCCAGTGGAAGATTTCATCAGGGACTTGAGTCACAAAATCTGGATATGAGGGGAGCAGGCTGGATAGGAAACAACCCTCAGCACACGTGTGACAGCTGAAGCCATGAGGTGTGGATGAGATCACCCTAGAATAATGTGCATGGTCAAAACCAGAGGGCAAGTTCAGCTGGATAAATGCGCTATACGCCAGCAACTGACCTACAAATCCTGCCAAGAGCCAGAGATTAATTCCTGAAGGATCAGCATTAAAAATAGGTACAGAGGAAATAAGTTCACGAAGAATCGGCAGAAGAATGGTTCAGAACAAGAAGGAGCAAGAGAGGTGCGATTACAGAAGCCAAAGGGGTAAAGCACTTTAAGAAGTTGGGAGTAGGCTGGGTGCAGTGGCTCGCATTTTGTAGTCCCAGCCACTTGGGAGGGTGAGGCAAGGAGATCACTGGAGCCCAGGAGTTTGAGACTGCACTCCAACCTGGGTGACAGAGTAAGACCCCATCTCTAGGAGGAGGAAGAGGAGGGGGAGGCGGGAGTGTCAAGTGTGGCAGAGAATTCCAGAAAATGAAAGAGTAAAAGTGTTCCTTGGGCTCAGCCATGTCAAGGCGACGGGTAATCGCGGTGGAAACAGCAACCACGTGTTCCTGAGTTCAGTCTGAGGGGGAGAAAGGAGGAGGATCCCTACAGTTGAGAGGAATGTAGGAACTGAGGTTGCTCTGAGCCTGAAGAGAAGGTTTGGCAGGAGAGGGGAACGGAGCAGGGGGTGGCCTGAAAGCGGGGCTGCTCCAGCGAGGACTCTCGGCTCCACGGGGTGACCGGAGGGGACTGGTGGTGACACTGAGGACCTGAAGGAGACACCAGGCTGGACTGACGACTGTCTATTTGGAAGCTGAAGCCACCAGGGGAGGAACACAGAGATGTGGAGCCCGGTCAGCTTTCAACGCATTTGGGGAAGTGACGGCAAGTCGGTCAGTGAGAGAGATGAAATGGGTGAAAGATGGCCGAGTGTGGTGACACCCATATCAGAGGAGCTGGGATTTTACTTGAGAGCAGAGGAAGGCGGCCCGGAGCAGCCTTGGGATGTGGGGACAACGAGAAGGTCTGGGGGTGTGGAGAATAAGCAGTCTCCCTGAGAGTGGGTCCCAGGGAAGCCTTTAACACCCTCAGGGAAGAAGTAGTTTCCCTGGAGGCCAAGAGAGGCGGGACAGCCCTCGAATGTGCCTGCCCTGAGAAGGAGTTTCCCAGGATGCTCCGTGAGAAGGTCAGAGAAGGGAGGGCAGTGGAGGTCACATCCGGGAAGAGGAAGCAACAGCCGTGTGGACCGGGAGTGGAAAGGGCTAGAACATGAGGGCAACTGGGAGCCAAGGGTGGTTCCAGGGTTGGGGGCCTAGGGGGACTAGTCAGACAAAGGTGGGTTTTGGTGAGGAGGTGATCCAAGGCCCTGAGGTGAGGCTAGAGACCCCAAGGAGTCAGGGGGCAGGGGCCTGAGACAGGAAGCTGTGCTCACACGCAGCCTTCAGCTGCAGCCCGGGGCCTCAGGGCTGAGGACCCCGCCAGGGGCCAGGCCGTCAGCTCCTTGCTGCTAGCCTAGCTCCCGAGCCTTCTCAGCCTCCACGGGGTCACACTGAGATTCCTTTTTACCTGTTTCCCCTAGAGCCTTCCTGCCATATCTGCCTCCCCCAGGTCCCCCACCCGCGGCCATGGCGGCTGGTAGCACTGGCACCCCCCGGGGCCAACAGTCTATATGTAAGCTGATTTTACAGATGACGAAAACTTAATCCTTTGAGAACCAATTTTGTATCTTATAATTCCTTGATAGAAATCGACCAAGTTTTTTAAAAAATCACCAATTCTGGTAAAAAAAAATTTTGATGGACATTGCTTGCTTAAAGGACCGGTTTAAATATGATTTTACTTTTTCATAGTGACTGTGGGCCTGGTTCTGCGTTGAAAAGAGACAGAACTGGCCGGGCTCGGTGGCTCAGCCTGTAATCCCCGCACTTTGGGAGGCCGAGGCGAGTGGATTGCCTGAGTCCGCGGGTTCAAGATCCGCCCGGGCAAGTTGGCGAGACTTTGTCTCTACAGTAAATAAAAAATCAGCTGGGTGGGGTCCCGCATGCCTGCAGTTCCGGCTACTTGGAAGGCTGAGGCGGAAGGATCGCCGGAGCCCAGCAGGTCGAGGATGCGGTGGCCGGGAGTGTGCCACTGCACTCCAGTCTGGGTGACAGAGTGAGACTTTAACTCAAAAAAAAGAAAAGAAAAGAGACAGAACATAAATATGTTGACTAGGGTCATGGTTGACATTAATTAAATGTCTTCATTGTTGTTGTTGTTATTACTATTATCTATGCGTGTGTTGGAGTCTCACTCTGTCTCCCAGGCTGGAGTGCAGTGGCTTGATCACAGTTCACCACAGCCTCCACTTCCTGGGTTCAGGTGATCCTTCTACCTCAGTCTCCTGAGTAGCTGGGACTACAGGCATGCACCACCATGCCTGGCTAATTTTTTATTTTTTGAAGAAATGAGGTCTTGCTACATTGCCTAGGCCGGTCTTGAATGCCTGTGCTCAAAGAATCCTCCTGCCTTGGCCTCCCAGAGTGCTGGGATTACAGGTGTGTGAGCCACTGCACCCAACCTACAGGTCATGTTATAATGTGTTGATACTCACAGGTCTCCTGAGATAGACTTAGTGGCAGCCTCGATGATGCATTACTCCATAGTCCCTATGAACACCACTACCATAGTTCCTGGTCCACTTTGGCGTTGTTCTGTGTCTCCCTTGACTCCATTTCTTTTTTTTTTTTTGAGTTGGAGTCTCACTCTGTCGCCCAGACTGGAGTGCAG
>NW_007258471.1:234048-250162 GCF_000164805.1 Carlito syrichta | reverse complement strand
TGAGGTCTCGCCTGCCCAGGCGGGTCTCGAACCCGCGGGCTCAGGCAGTCCACTCACCTCAGCCTCCCAAAGGCGCGGGATGACAGGCTGAGCCACCGAGTCCGGCTTGACTCCATTTCTTACATCCTTGCTGCTTCTAACCAGTTGCTTCATTCTTCATGTCACTGTCTAGGTGAAGCCATGAAGGCAATTCTGCCTCTCGAATGGGCTCACCCGTTTGGACTTTGTGACCGCTATTTGCTGCTCAGAGAACTTTGTGCCTTCTCCCAGAGTGGGATTGTGTTCTGCTTGACCCATGTCTTATCTACTTACTGAAAAAGAAGTATTGACTACCTGCCTGCAAGGTTCTGAGCTAGGAACTGGGAGCAAACGAGGAAACCGGTCTTTTCCACCACAAATCTTACGGTGTAGAGGCAGAAACGGACAATAAACACCAACAAGCAAACATTTTAAGTTGCGAAAAAATAAATGTGGGAAGCAAGCAGAATGATGAAATAGAGAGTGTCTGTCTTTCCTTGGGGGGGTGTGATGGGAGAAGAGAAAGACCTTGGTGCTTCTGAGAGGCTGAGAGAAAACAGTCTGGCTAGAACACAGTGAGCATGTGAGGGGAAGAGAGAAACTACAAGTGGGTGACAAGAGGACAGACCAGATAATGGCTAGTAATGGCTTATACATTTATTAGCTGGAATTCTAACATCATAAAGAGCTTTCCCCTTCTCCTTATTTATTTATTCAATTATGTATTTATATAAGTATGGCTTCATGGATATTTATTTTATTTTGTGGGTTATATTCATTCTATTATTATGGATTTTGTTGCTTAATTTTTCCAGATTTAGCCATTGGGGACCACCTCAAGTTGGTTCCTATGTCTTTTCAGCTTTTTCTTCTTCTTCATTATTCTTATTCTTATTATTTTAGCTTTTTCTTACTTTCTTCACAGTGTTCCAGGCTCATCCTGTGCTTTCCCTACCTTAGCCCTGAAATCAGTCATTTCTACAAGGATCCTGGTTCCTTTTCTAGGGAAGGAGCATTAGAAACCAAGATCTGGATCTAGGTGTGCTCAGGGTTTCATGGCTCTCCTGGTGAACTGAGCTAGAAAATACACGTATATACCCACATACTCATGGGTTTATATATTTCTCTCTCTCTCTCTCTCTCTCATTATCTCTAACTCTGCATTAAAACCTGGTTCATTCCAGCTTTCTCCCTTTCCTTATTTGTAATTCATTTCTCTGACAGTGAGAAAACTGGCTTACACTATGCACTATAAACTTATTCATTTTGCTGTATCCTAGAGTACACATAAAGTAATTTCAAAATTTCCAAGTTATACCATTGTAAAAAATAACTTAGTAACTAGACTGCAGCATTTGTGTAGTGCTCTTTCTGTGTTTAGCTTATATCAGTGATGGTCAATTTTGTGTGTTAACTTGGCTAAGTTATAATCAAGTAACCAAATCCCTGAAAGTACTTTGTAGATAGATTTAAGATTTGTAATCATTGGATTTTGAGTAAGAGCAGTTATCCTAGAGAACTTGAGTGGGCCTGACTTACTCATTTGAAAGGCCTTGAGAGTAGGACTGAGATTTCCCTGAAGAGGAAATTCCACCTGTGGACCACAGCTCCAGCTCACACTCGAGTTCCAACCCGCCTTCCCGATGGCCTGCCCATGCATTCCTGACAATATCACAAGCCCATTCCTTACTATCAGTCTCCTAATGTATACTTCTTGTTGATCTATTTCTCTGGCTGAGCCCTGCGTAATACACCGTTCAATCAAAAGAATGGTTTCCCAGTTCACTTAGTTTTCCCCTGTTCCTTCCGTGAGATCATGTTACCCAGTTAATTCAAAAGATTCATTTGTCAGTGTTTGGGTTTCTTTTGGTTTCCCCTGAGGCATGATTGATTTTAATAATTTATTTGACTTTGGAGTATGTTGGAAAATATGGTTTTAAAAGTGAGAACAAGACAAAAATATATATTCAGAACAGTCACTCATCCTTCCACCCTTCTGCTTCATCCTATGCCTCTCTTCTTTCTTTTCTTTTCTTTTCTTTTTTTTTGAGTTGGAGTCTCATTCTGTCACCCAGACTGGAGTGCAGTGGCCGCTCCCGGCCACCGCAGCCTCGACCTGCTGGGCTCCGGCGATCCTTCCGCCTCAGCCTTCCAAATAGCTGGAATTACAGGCGCTGCGCTACTACGCTCGGCTAATTTTTGGCGAGATGAGGTCTCGCCAAGTTGCCCAGGCGGGTCTCGAACCCGCGGGCTCAGGCAATCCACTCACCTCAGCCTCCCAAGGCGTGGGATTCCAGGCTGAGCCACCGAGCCCGGCCCTGTGCCTCTTTTCTACTTCTCTATCACCATCCACTTTCTGTAAGTAATCAGTCTCCCTCGTTTCTCGTATACACTTCCTCTTTTTTAAAAAAAAAATTATTTTAAAGATGTGGGGTACAATTCGGGATTAGGTATGCAAGTAGTTATCATACAGGTAAAGTCTGGACCTCTGGTCCCTGCTTTGCCTTGTTTGACACCAGGTACCTTTATTAATGTTGTGTTCCCTCTGCCACCCCCACCCCAGTAGTATCCCGTTACTGCCAATCTCTTTTCTGAAGTACTATGGTATTGTTCAGGGTCCGCTGATGGGTGAGAGCATATGGCACTCTGCTCTTTGTTTCTGAGCTAGAACACTGAGTATGATGGACTCTAAGACCACCCAAGTTGCTGCAAAGTTCATTGTTTGTCCTTCATGGCTGCATAATATTCCGTTGTGTATAGGTACCAGATTTTTTTATCCAATCCAGTTTCGATGCCTCTTTTTTCCTGACACACTTGAGTATATATATGTATGTTTCCTTATGTTTCCTAATTTCTTATGTGAAAAAGCATGCTAAAGATACTTTTCTGCACTTTTCTTTTGGCTTTAACAACATCTCCTGGAAATCACTCTACTTCAGTTCATACAGCTCTTCTTCATTCTTTTTTGATGTTGCATAGTACTCCATTGTGTGCGGCCCCATAGTTGATTCTATCCGTCTCCTCTGTATGGGCAGTTAGGCAATTTTCAATATCTTGCATTTAATTATAACCTATATCTTTTTGGGGGGTTTTTTTGAGTTGGAGTCTCACTCTGTCGCTCAGACTGGAGTGCAGTGGCCACTCCCGGCCACCGCAGCCTTGGCCTGCTGGGCTCCAGTGATCCTTCCGGCTTAGCCTTCCAAGTAGCTGGAACTACAGGCGCACGGTACCACACCCAGCTAATTTTTGATTTATTGTAGAGATGAGGTCTCGCCAAGTTGCCCAGGCAGGTCTTGAACCCACAGGCTCAGGCAATCCACTCACCTCAGCCTCCTAAAGCGTGGGATTACAGGCTGAGCCACCAAGCCCAGCTAGCTATATCTTAAGTAGTGTCAAGTTTTCAAAATAAAATAGTGTTCTCATTTCAAACCTTTCTGAGTAGGGTTGTAAGTCTTGAGGTCCAGAGAGGGAAAGTATAGAAAAGCATGGGAGGCATTGGGGAATGGACAGCAGTGTGCAGTTCAGCCTCAGAGATGGAAAAGCTACCGGGAAAATGACCTACATGACGGTGGGTCCAGTGATGAAAAGAAGGATAGGTGAACTGGCAAAGATTTCCTAAGTCAGTGGGCCCTCAAGAGGAGGACATATACGCCAAGGGAAGTACAAGTTAACCTTTTCAGCTAAAAATGAGATGCGTTACTGTTATTTACTATGCAACCCAACACTGATGACCTCACTGCTGGTCACAAGTCACATGGGCACTCTGCAGCAGGGAGGGAATGGCAGCGAACACCTCACTAGTCATTTTTTTTTCCATGGAGTACCGTGCATGTAGTCTAAGTGCTATAGACTATCACTGGTATGTCTAGATTCATGAAAGCAAGACCTTTAGAACATAGACCAATCTTTCCAATGCATTTTTAATAAAATGAGGAGTGATTATGAAAATCTTTTATACCTTGGAGAAATTTGTGGGTGAACTCATAAAAAATTACTTTGAAGAGCTGTGAACCTTGAGATGGAATGTAACATTTTTCTGTTACAGAAAGAGAAGTGCTACACAGTTGCTAACCTTTCTCTGACAAGGGTACACATTAAGTAGTTTGCAATCAAGCATGTGTTTTATATTTTCAAAACAAATAAACGCAATAAATCTGCTTCAAAATAACAAAGAATGAGAAAGTAACAATGTTTCAAAATGAATTGGTGCTTTGAGAAATCATTTAGAAGGATGGAAATGTGATTTTTGTCATCAGAAAAAAAAGGGCGTCATCTGTTTCAAAAAAGAGTCTTATATTTGTGCCCTTACAATTTAGAAACAATTTTTGTTTGCTTAAAATTTCTCTAAAACAAGGACTTTCAATGAGGCTTAAGCTCACATGTTTTAAATATTAAAATTCAATGTGGTCTACTTAGTTTGTAAGGAAAAGTGGTTTCGAGCAGGGGAAAATGAATCATTACTAGCCAAATTTCCATGAAAATCAACATCCACAGGCAATAGTATACCTCTACCACTTGAATATACACATATTGTGATATCTTCTCACTCACAGCAGTCTTTAAAAATAAGAATCGGGATAGAATAAGCTGGAAACCAGATCTTTGAATTGCTGAATCACAAAGGGTTAAGCCAAGATTTTAAAAACTAAGCATATTTAATCACATCGTTCTCTCTATCGTTGTTTGTTATTAACTTGTGAGAGTAAAAGAGGTTTTCTATTATTAATACACAAAATGAATATTATTTTAAAATATAACTCATTTTACTATTTAGGTATTACCTTGTTGGGAATGTGTATGCCTTAGAATGCATACAATGTACCAGTACATTAAAACATATGTGTTAAATTATAAATAAACAATCAAGAATGGGCAGAGTGAATATATTCAAACAATTTTTGACAAATTGTGATGTGTGACCAAGGTGTTTGGAAATACCAGAGTGCAGTGGCATGCTCACGGTCACCCCAGCGTCGACGTGCTAGGCTCCAGCAATCCTTCTCCCTCAGTCTTCCAAGTAGCTGGAACTGCAGGTGCACGCTACCATGCCCAGCTAAATTTTTAATTTGCTATAGGGACGAGGTCTCGCCAAGTTGCCCAGGCTGGTCTGGAACCCGTGAACTCAGGCAATCCACTCGCCTTAGCCTCCCAAATTGCTGGGATTACAGGCTGAGCCACCGAGCCTGGCCTGGAAATATCTTCTAAAGAATATATTTAGCAGCCAGGCTCGGTGGCTCAGCCTGTCATCCCGCGCCTTTGGGAGGCTGACGTGAGTGGACTGCCTGAGCCTGCAGGTTTGAGACCCGCCTGGGCAGCGAGACCTCATCTCTACAGTAAATCAAAAAATCAGCCGGGCGTGGTAGTGCATGCCTGTATTTCCGGCTACTTGGAAGGCTGAGGCGGAAGGATCGCCGGAGCCCAGAAGGTCGAGGCTGTAGTGGCCGGGAGCGGCCACTGACCTCCAGTCTGAGCGACAGAGTGAGACTCCAACTCAAAAAAAAAAAAAAAGAATATATTTAGCAAATGGTCATTTCACCATTAATACCTGACTCATGGGCTATAAAAATTATTTCATCTTATTTTCCCATCTTCAGAATAACAGCTTAGTGTTTTAACTACCTCTAAAGGTAACCAATGAGATTTTATCAGCTTTCTCCCTCTTTCTATGAGTGTGTCTCTATGTGTATTTTTCATCATTTGAGGATGAGTAGCAGACAGTTTCCCTTTACTCCTAAGTGCTTAAATGTATATTTTCTAACAACAAGAACAAAGCCATAGTAGAGTTACCAAATCAAGAGGTTAATTCTGATCTTAACAGCAGAATTTAAAGATGTTGCTCAATCTGATCAGATAACATAAAGATGAGAATAAATCCAATGCCTTTACCTGAGTTGTTTCATCTGTGATATAGAAACTAACATCTGCTTTGCATACCCACAGAAGTGCTATGTACACTAAGAAAATATTAGGGGGCACACAACATCAATAAGGGTACCTGATCTCAAACCAGGAGAAATGGAGAGGCCCAAACTTTACCTGTATGATGACTGCATATGTACCTAACAACTCTCAATTGAACCCCACATCTTTAAAATAAGGAAAAAAAGAAAATGTTGGTTGGAAGTACTTCAAACAACAAAAAATGGTTCCTAAGTTAAAGATTACCATAATTATTTCCTATCAATTTTATTTTGTGTGGGGGGGAGTGGGTGGTTGTTCTTAAGTATAATTATTTTAAGTACTATTTTAAAATATTAGGTTATTTTTATTTTAAAAATATACATATATGTGTGTGTATATATATACACATACGTGTATGTGTATGCATAAACACACACACATATAAATATATTTATCTTCACTGGTTAAATTGACTGTGAGATTAAGAAGAACAGTCTTCACATAGGCACACTATAGTCTATAACTATGACAAGGAGTCCAACAGCAAATAACATGCCAGGCAAGGGTAGAAATACGCCGATGAACTATTGCCATCGTGAGTCTGTGGGGACAGAGAGCTGTCTTGCTGCCTCGCCGTGTTTACTGAAAGGGGCTATTCTTGGTTCACAGCTAGTGCAATTTACTGTTAATTACCAAGGACTTGCAGATTATCAGAAATCAGGTGATGGGGGGGAAGCACAGCCAGTCAACTTAGCGGCGCTGTTTCCAAGAGTCCCCAAGAGACCAGGAATTCAGAGGCAAACAGGAGCAGAAATGGAGAAACTACAGATGGTTATTTTCGACTTGACTCTCAGGCGGCTGGAACATCAGGAAGCATTGTTGACTTGGTCTCAATCTCTCTCTCTCTCTCTCTCTCTCTCTCAGATGAGCCACAAATGCCACTTGTGTCCCTGGAGAAGGTAAAAGGATATGAGGAAAGTCTTCCTGCTGTGCCTAACTCCTTAACAGAGAGTACAAAGGATTTCTAGACCGGGTGGAAAAAAAATAACCCAGAGCTGGGCTCGGTGGCTTAGCCTGTTATCCCAGCACTTTGGGAGGCTGAGGTGAGTGGATTGCCAGAGCCCGTGGGTCCGAGACCCGCCTGGGCAACTTGGTGAGATCTCATCTCTACAATAAATCAAAAATTAGCCGGGCATGGTAGCACATGCCTGTAGTTCCAGCTACTTGGAAGGTTGAGGCAGAAGGATCGCCGGAGCCCAGCAGGTCGAGGCTACAGTGGCTGGGAGCGTCACTGCACTCCAGTCTGGGCGACAGAGTGAGACTCCAACTAAAAAAATAATAATAATAAATAACCCAGACCATAAGAAAACTGAAGGGAGATTGTTAAGAAGGCAAAGGGGTCATCCCAACAAGTGTATGGTTTAGAGTCAAAACTAAAAGAACAGAAGCTTTCCAGTCTTGGCTCTAGGCCCTCCAGCCCTGATGACCTTCCCATTTAGAATAAATCCAGATCTGAAGAAAAAACAGCATCGCCAGACCTCAAGAATAATCAGGAGAATATCTAGGCACCGGCAGGCTTGAGAAATCTTGACCTGGACATCAGGTAAAGAAGTGACTAGAAGGTGGTTCATCCTTCCTGAAGCTGATGGGGAAACCTACCCAGATCTCATAAGGCAAATTAAGTTTTCTTCATTTCTGCTTCCAGTGGAGGTTTTTAATTTTGGAAGAGACAGAAGGTGAGAATAAATGAACAGCTGGCTCTATAGATGGTATCCAAAAACAGAATTTGAGTTTCTAAACCAGGACTGGTGTTACTAGAATGATAAGCTCCTGGCAAGAAGAAGGAAGCCTCTCTTGAAAACTGGGATAAACATGTTTGGCAAGAAGCTCTGTGATCTGATAAAGAGAACTTCAAAATGAAATGCAGGCAGGAGACACTTTTATGGAAATTGGAACTGGCAACCAATTCCTGATCAAAACCCCAAGTGCCCACGCCATAAGAGATAAGATAGATAAGTGGGACCTCATCAAACTGACAAGCTTCTGCAAAGCCAAAGAAACCCTGAAGAGAGTGGGGAGACAGCCCACACACTGGGAAAAAATATTTGCCAACTCTATATCTGACAAAGGCCTAACATCTAGGATCTATAAGGAACTCAAAGGTGCTAAAAAGAAAAAAACCAACAGCCCCATTACAAAGTGGGCTAAATGTATGAATAGACACTTCTCAAAAGAAGACATAAGAGCAGCCAACAATACATGAAAAAATGTTCAGCCTCACTAGTCATCAAACAAATGCAAATCAAAACCACATGAGATACCACCTAACTCCAGTCAGAATGGCCATCATCAATAACTCAAAAAACAACAGATGCTGGAGAGGATGTGGCGAAAAGGGAACACGTCTACACTGTTGGTGGGAGTGCAAACTAGTACAGCCTCTGTGGAAAACAGTGTGGTGTTTCCTAAAAGTTCTAAAAATCGACCTTCCATATGACCCCACAATCCCCCTACTGGGACTATACCCAGAAGAACTCGAATCACTCTATTAAAAAGATATCTGCACACATATGTTTATCGCAGCATTGTTCACAATGGCAAGAACATGGAACCAGCCGTGCTGCCCATCAAAAGAGGACTGGATTTTAAAAATGGGGTACCTATACACAATGGAATATTACGCAGCCATAAAGAAGAGCAAAATCATGAACTTCACAGAAACCTGGATGGACTTAGAGTCTCCAACACTGAGTGAACTTTCACAGAAACAAAGTATCGGATATCACATGTTCTCACTCATAAGTGAACCTTGAACAACTATCCTCATACTATAAGAAAAGGATTGACACTGGCGGGAAACAGCAGGGGTGTGTGGGGGGTGGGGAAGTGGGATTGGCAGTAGTGGGAATCTGCCTGGGGAAGGGGGACACGCCTCATCCACAAGGGGACCTGCACAATGAATATTTGTATACCTAACCTTGAACTGTCCCCTGCAATTTTAAAATTAAAAATACAAAAAAATACCAAAAAACCCAAACCAAAACCAAACAAAAAACAAAATGAAAAGCAGGAAGGGGAGCCAGGAGATGTGCTGAGATAAAACTGTAAAGATATGCACATCCGCTTGCCCTTCAGGTCTGCTGTCTGTCTTCCCCCGCTGCTCTGTGCCTGGAAAGCCGCATTACTGGGCCCCACGCCTTCTCTTGGTCTTGTACCGGTGAGAGCCACCATGGAGGAGCCCCCTCTGGGGTCCAGTAACCACACCTTCCTCTTGAAAGTCATCTTCCTTCAGACATAGGAGTCATAACATGTTGTGGTTGCCACACCCAGGCTGCTACATTATCTAGCCTCCGTTTCCCCAAATCATGCTCTCTCCCTTGCAAGCAAGACCTTTAATAACTGCTTCCCAAACTGTTCTTTTTGGCTGGGTGCCACGGCTCATGCCTGTCATCTCAGATCTTTGGGAAGCCAAGGTGGGAGGATCGCTTGAGCCTGGGAGTTCTAGACCAGCCTGGGCAACATAACGAGACATCGTCTCTACAAGAAGAATTCAAAACATTAGTTGTTCAAGGTTCGTTTATGAGTAAGAACATGTGATAATGGCCTAGTGGCACATGCCTGTATTACCAGCTACTCAGGAGGCTGAGGTAGAAGAATCGCCTGAGCCCAAGATATTGAAGCTGTAGTGATTACAGAGTGAGATCCCAAAAGAAAAAAAAAACCAAGTCCCATATAAGCCCACAACCCCCCTACTGAGAATATATCCGGAGGAACTCAAATCACTCTATGAAAAATATGCCCGCACGTGCATGTTTATTGTTATTCACAATAGCAAAAACATGGAACCAACCACACTGACCATCGTGTGTTATTCACAATAGCAAAATCATGGAACCAAACACACTGCCCATCAAAAGAGGACTATATAAGAAAAATGTGGTACATATACAAGATGGAATATTACACAGCCATTATCACATGTTCTTACTCATAAACGAACCTTGAACAACTATCATAATACTATAAGAAAAGGATTGGCAGTAGTGGGAAACTGCCAGAGGAGGGAAGACACACCTCATCAACAAGGGTACCTGCATAGTGAACATTTGTGTACCTAACCCTGAATGGTACTCCACATACTGAAAATTTAAAAAAAAAAATGTTTAAAGGGCCCTTCTTGAGTAAACTAGCTGTTTCTTCCATGACTCTAAGAGGTTGTTATTCATATGGATGATGGTGGGGCCACGATGGAAAAAGGGCGTGTGGGGAGGAAGTGCCTGGTGGTTTTCCATAGCAAGGTGAAAGGGAGGTGAGACCAGAGCGCGTGCCAGCTATGGTGGGGGCAGTGATATCTGTGGCTCCAGAAGACAGCACGGCGGTGGGTGTATCGGGGTGACAAGATGAAGCAGAACTCTTCAATCCGATTATTAAATACAATCCAAGCAGTGAGGCTTATGGCTGCAGGACAGTAGTTCAGAAGAAACGGATGGGTCCCAGAAGTTTAGAATAGCTCTGCCTTTCAGGAAGGTGCTTGCCTGTCTACAGGTGAATTCATAGCAGAGAACTAAAAGTGAGGAGGGAGAAGAGAGACAGGGGAGTAAGGGACCACCTGCACCCCAGGGATCTCAACTGGGGACAGTTTTACTCCCCAGGGAACGTGTGGTGATGTCTGGAGAAGTTTTGATGATCACGACTGATCCTCTGGCATCTAGGAAGTAGAGGCCGTGGAGGCTGATAAACCTTTTTAAATGCCCAAGACAGACCCTCTGACAAAGAACCATCCAGGTGCTAATGTCAATAGCGCCGAGGTTGAGAAGCACTGATGGACATCCTGGCTGGCCAGATGGAAGCTGTGTGTCTATTGTAATGGTTAAGAATGCAAAAACTCGGTGTGGTGGTTCACGCCTGTAATCCCAACACTTTGGGAACCTGAGGTGGGAGGACTGCTGAGTCCAGGATTTCAAGACCAGCCTAGGCCACATAGCAAGACCTTGTCATTTCAAAAAAATTTTAAAATTAGCCAGATATGATGACATATATCCAAGTCCCAGCTACTTGAGAGGCTGAGGTGGAAGAATTCCCAGATCCCAGGGTGTCCAGGTTACAGTGAGCCGTGATCACACCACTGCACTTGAGCCTGGGTGACAGAGTGAGACACTGATTCAAAAAATAAAAAGAGAATGCAGGGCCTAGAATGAGCTAGACCTGAGTTTGAATCCAAGCTGGTAATCCTGAGCACATAATCTAAACTCTCTAGGCTTCAGTTTCTTCCTTTTTTTTTTTTTTTGTCTTTAAACAAGATTTATCGAGGAGTCCTTAGTGCCACCACATACCATGTGGTGTGAGCACAAATGATCACAATAACAACTAAGTCACCTAGAATTCCCAGAAAACAGAATATTCTGGATCATGGACATTTCTGCTTGAGAACTAGTACTTATTCCTGTCTCATAGGTGGAAACAGCCCTCTCGTTTCTATTCTGTTATTGCTAATTATTATGGCATTTATAACATTTACTGAATCCTGAGAGACAATTTACACACGCCCAGTAGTTACAGCAGACACTACTGGCTGGTCATCCAACAGCCAGATCCTGTGAGTGTGTGTGTGTGTGTGTGTGTGTGTGTGTGTGTGCGTGTGTGTGTGTGTGTGTGTGTGTGTGTGTGTGTGCGTGTGTGTGTGTGTATGTGTGATTTCTTTGTGTTTATAAATTTATTATTTTAAAAATTGGTATTATTTTAATTGACAGATAATAATTATACATATTTGTGGGGTATAATATGATGTTTTGATATGGGTATGCAATGTGAAATGATTAAATCAAGCTAGCTAACCTATGTATCACCTCATTTATCATTCTCCATAGTGAGACATTTAAAATTGACTCTTTTTTTGAGTTGGGGTGCACTCAGACTGGAGTGCAGTGGCACGATCATAGCTTACTGCAACCTTGACTTCCTGGGCTCCGGTGATCCTTTTACCTGAATAGCTGGGACTACAGGCATGTATCACCACCTGGATTTTTTTTTTTTTTCTTTTTAGTTGGAGTCTCACTCTGTCACCCAGGCTGGAGTACAGTGGCATGCTCATGGCCACCGCGGCCTCAATCTGCTGGGCTCCAGTGATCTTTCCGCCTCAGTCTTCTAAGTAGCTGGAACTACAGGCACGAGCCACCACTCCAGTTAATTTTTTGATTTATTGTAGAGATAAGGGCTAGCCATGTTGCCCAGGCTAGTCTCGAGCCCCTGGACTCAGGCAATCCTCTTGCCTCTGCCTCCCAAAGTTCTGGGATTACAAGCTTGAGTCTCTGCACCCAGCTTTTTTTTTTTTTTTTTAAAGAGATGAGGTCTCCCTATGTTGCCTAGTCTGGTCTCAAACTCGGGTTCAAGCAATCCTCTCACCTCAGTCTTCCATAGTGCTAGAATTACAAGCATGAGCTACTGTGCCCATTCGCTGTCTTAGCAATTTTGAAATAAATAACACATGGCTAACCATAGTCACCCTGCTGTGCAGGAGATCTCACAAACTTATTTTTTCTGTCTAACTGAAACTGCAAACCCTTTGACTACCACCATCTCCCTAATTCCTCCCCAGCTTCAGTTTCTTATTTTTTAAATATGGAAAATAATTATACTTCAGTGACCTGTTGAGCTTATGCACACTTGAGGTGCGACAAGTTCAAGAACTTGCCATCCTGCGCTTACATTGGCAACACTGTACAAACCATTCGGTAAACTTTCAGAACCCTGGTATATCAGTGTCTCACAGTTGTGTTTGTGCCAACAAGCGGTGGTGTCTTGCTGAGTGGCGTTCATTATTGTTGTTGCATGTTTTTGTGTGCCATCGTGAGAATGTCAGAGCTTGAATTACAGCAACGAAACACCATGACACGTCTTGTTAAACTTGGCAAGAGTGAAAGTGAAATCAGGGCCATGTTAGTCCAAGTTTATGAGGATGATACCATGAAGAAAATGGCAGTATACAAAAAAGTTTTTCTGAGGGGAGAGGATTTTGATGCAGAGAGGTCAGGATGGCCAGCAGTGGGCAGAACTGATGAAAACATTGCAAAAGTTTGTCAAATGGTGCCTCAAAATCATTGTGGACTGTGAGAAGCATAGCTGACCAAACAAAATCAATAGAAACACAGGAAATATTTTTAAATTAATTAATTATTTATTTTAAAGGTGTGGGATATAATTCAGAATTAGACATACAAATGGTCATGGTACTGGTAAAGTTGGGGCCTCACTTTGGTCCCCACATCACCTGGTTTGAGATCAGTTACCCTTATTGATAAGGCGAGCCCCTCCCCCTCCTTCCCCTGGCAGTTTCCCACTATTGTCAATTCCTTTTTTATAGTATTATGATAATTGTTCAGGGTCTGCTTATGAGTGAGAACATGTGGTACTCAGTTCTCTGTTTCTGTGGTAGATCATTCAGTGTTACAGACCCTAAATCCATCCAAGTTGCTGCAAAGTCCATAATTTTTGTCCTTCTTTATGACTCATAAAGTCATAAAACTTCTTTATGACTGTATGATATTCCTTCAGCCTCCCAAGTAGCTGGGACTACAGGTATGCACCACCGTGCCCAGATAATTTTTAGATTTTTTTGGTGGAGACGAGGTCTCACTATGTTGCCCAGGCTGGTCTCAAACTCCTGTTTTAAGTAATCCTCTTGCCTCGGCCTTTCAAGGTGCTGGAATTACAGACATGTGCCACCGCACCTGGTCAGAAATCACCTATTAGCTAGTCAGCTGCAGCACCCACTTTTACGGATGAGGAAAGCCCAATAGAGAGGAGCTTCCTGCCTCGCCAGTGGCTGCACAGAGGCTTCCTGCCAGAGGTACAGCGACATTGCTACCCTCTCCCATCCAGGTTTTTTTTTTGCATGAAACACTGCTGTCTTAGCTTCTCTAAATCAAATAGAAAAATAAAGCAAACTTCTTTTCATTGTGTTTTACAACAAGATTCATTTGACAGTGATTTTCTTTGGTGCAATTATTTATGAGTTTACTTATATCCCACTTTTCAGTCTTTTTGCCAGCATGCACTCATGCATGTGCAAACACATGCATGCACACACACACATATGTGCAAACATACAAACACCTCAACACAAAGATTCCAGCAAGAAGATCTAGTTTTTACTTCAGCAAGAGAAGGAGCCACCATTTTGGGGTGACCTGAGGCTTGAAGTGTTCGGGGAAACCCGCCCTCCCTCTCTCCCAATCTTATCAAACCTCTTCCTCCTTTTGTCATAGGCCCCAGTGCCACTGTTCAAGAGTCACCCCTTGGGTGTCCCCCGCCCCAGGCTCCCCAGAGAGTCCTGGGGGGAGTTCTACATGGAAATATTTACAATTTAGACCGAATCAGGGATCCTGTTCTTCTTTGTAATTACCAAGGGCACCATGACAGTACCCCAGAAATGGGGGGGAGGGCTGTATTTCAAGATGTAGAAAACGTGAAATATTAGAGTCAGCAAAGTAGAGTTCACCCAATTTTTCCCTGCAGTTAACTCATAGATATCTTTGTTCAGATTCTCATGGCAATTTTCAATAAAGTATTTTAAAAAATCATTTGGATTGGGGCTATATTCACATGTTAGTGTTTTTCCCCAGGAAGGGGATAACTTCCCTAGTATTTTCTGGTAATTTTAAAGGTAAGTGTGCATTCCCTGGGATCAAGAGATGGCAAAAAGAGAAAACTTGAAAGTTGGTGAGAGGCCGGCCACCAGATGCCGTGACACACGCCTGTAATCCCAGAACTTTGGAAAGTGGAGGCGAGAGGATTGCCTGAGCCCAGGGGTTCAAGAGCAGTCTGGGCAAGTTGGCGAGACCTCATCTCTACAATATATCAAAAAAATT
The DNA here is from genome assembly GCF_000164805.1 of Carlito syrichta. Taxonomy (NCBI): domain Eukaryota; kingdom Metazoa; phylum Chordata; class Mammalia; order Primates; family Tarsiidae; genus Carlito; species Carlito syrichta. The sequence goes on along the minus strand of NW_007258471.1, from coordinate 235,376 downwards.
TTCCAGGTGTGGTGGTGTACGTGCCTGTAGTTCCAGATACTTGGGAAGGCTGAGACAGAAGGATCACCTGAGCCCAGCAGGTTGAGTTTGAGGTGGCTGCGAGCTTGCCTCTGCACTCCAGCCTGGGCAACAGAGTGAGATTCTGAAAGAAAGGAAGGAAGGAAGGAAGGAAGGAAGGAAGGAAGGAAGGAAGGAAGGAAGGAAGGAAGGAAGGAAGGAAGAGAGAAAGAGAAAGAAAGAAGCCAAGAGGGAGCATTTTGCACAGGAAAACCCAAAACCTCCATGAGCACCCAATCAGACTGCTTATGATAAAGTTCTAGCCCTGGTCCTCCAATGAATCACAAAGAACATTTGCCCACTTATTTTATCACATCTGTTAACATGTTCAAGTCCTGGGGCATGATGAGTACCTATTTATTCATAAGACTGTTGCCAGGGTACCCGAGTGCTTTAATCGAATCATGAAATAGTCCCATGCCTCACAGGTGAAAAACAAATATTTTCCTGTTTCTCTTTTGCACATGGTCTCAAGCCACTGCTGGAGGAACAGTGTGCAGTTCAATAGGATTAGAACACTCTGCTCATGAAAACTCTTGTTTGCTAGGTTAATGGGATTATGAGTGATTTTTATTATCCTTTTAAAAATGTTTTTTGATGTTGACATGAAATTCTTTTTTTTTTAATTAGGATCTCACTCTGTTGCCCAGGCTGGAGCATGGTGGCACAATCACAGCTCACTGCAACCTCAACCTCCTGGGCTCAAGTCATTCTTCAGCCTCAGCCTCAACCTCCCGAGTAGCTGGAACCATGGGCACATGCCACCATGCCCGTCTAATGTTTTTTTATTTTTTGCAGAGATAGGGCCTCACTATGTTGCCTAGGTTGGTCTTGAACTTCTGGGCTCAAGCAATCTTTCTCTGTCTTGGCCTCCCAAAGTGCTGGGATTACAAGCATTAGCCACCACACTTAACTTGATATAAAACTCTTTTAAAAATAAACTTTTTTAGAAAGGTCTTTTCCAGGGGGAAAAACAAAACAATTTGGAAAGTTCCCAGCCACAGGGGTATAAGGACAATAAAAAAATGGATCAAGCAATGACAATATGGCAAACAATTTCAACGTATAAAGGCATCACTGGATAACTTCTGTGAATCATCAAGCATAGCAAAGTTGTTATGTAAGTAAAGCTTACACATAAGTAACTAAGTATTGCATTTTTTCATCCAGATGTTCTGGTGCCTAGCAGTTAAAGCCTCAAATAAAAATGAACTCAAGAGACATTTTTTTTTTTTTTTTTGAGTTGGAGTCTCACTCTGTCGCCCAGACTG
>NW_007258471.1:230860-234008 GCF_000164805.1 Carlito syrichta | reverse complement strand
CATGTGCTACCACGCCCGGCTGATTTTTTGATTTATTGTAGAGATGAGGTCTCGCTGCACAGGCGGGTCTCGAACCCGCGGGCTCAGGCAATCCACTCACCTCAGCCTCCCAAAGGCGTGGGATTACAGGCTGAGCCACCAAGCCCGGCCAAGAGACATTTTAAAGCCATTGTTTATGTCAGCATAAATGTATCTGAAAGAGTATGAATAGCTCATCTTGGCCGTCAGACTTGACTTGGTTCCTGTCTTGCCTTTGCAGCGCCATGAGTGACTCAGGTTAATCGGATAAACTCATCTGTATTGAAGTGATTATTACTCTTTCCAGGAACTTCATTTTTCTCATGATTTACACTAAAGGAATTTGTGAATTTCAGGTCCCTGGAAGCTTCGTGTAAGTAGAGGTTAGCTAAGGAACAACTTGCACGTCATCAATTAGGCAGCCTCTACCCCCAGTTCTCCACAGCTTAAAGATTTCTTATGTATGATCAGTAATGGGACACCAGTCCACTCGGCCTTTGATGGTTTTGGGGCCTGCAGTAGGCTAAAAGACAGCTCCCCAAAAGACATCCCCTTCAAGTCCTTGGGACCTGCGAATGTTACGTGGCATGACAAAGAAATATGATTAAGATAAAGATATGGAGAGGGGGTGCTTCTCCTGGACTATCTGGATGGACCCTGCATGCAAGTGCATGTATTCTTATGAGAGAGAAATCGTTGTGAGAGAGACACACATGTAGAGAAGGTCATGAGAAGACAGGACAGAGAGAGATGTGGCTATAATTCCAGGAATGTTAACGGCCATCAGAAGTCGAAAGAGCAAGAAACAATTTCTCCTTTAGAGATTCTAGAAGGAGTGCAGCCCTGCTGACACCTTGATTTTGGACTTCTGGCCCCCCAAACTGTGAAAGAATAAAGTTCTATTTTTTTCTAAAGCAACCAGTTAGTACTTACTTGTTACAGCAGCCACAGGAAACTAATCCACAGTCTGAGTTATAACCTGGCTCCGACTGTTGACTGCATGTAATCTCAGACATAGTTTGTTCTGAACCTCAATTTTTTCATACAGTTGTCCCTCAGTATACGTGATAGAGTTGGTCCCAGGACCCGCTGTGGATACCAAGATCTGAGAATGCTAAAGTCCCTGATATAAAACGGCATAGTATTTGCATTTAACCTACACACATCCTCCTGTGTGCTTTAAATCATCTCTAGGTTACAATTCCTAACACAATGTAAATGTTGAGAATAGTTAGCATATTGTGTTTTTAAAATTTGTATCATTGTTATTATTTTTTGAGTTGGAGTCTCACACCATCACCTAGGCTAGAGTGCAGTGGCACATTTACGGCCACCCCAGCATCGACCTGCTGGGCTCCAGCGATCCTTCCGCCTCAGCCTTCTGAGTGGCTGGAACTATAGGCACGCTACCATGCCCGGCTAATTTTTTGACTTATTGTAGAGACAAACCTGTTGCCCAGGTCTCGAACCCGAGGGCTCAGGCAATCCTCTCGCCTCGGTCTCCCAAAGTGCTGGGATTACCGGCTTGAGTCACCACGCCCAGCCAAAATTTGTATTATTTTTATTGCTGTATTATTCTTTTTATTTTTTCAGACTATTTTCTCTTTGAGGTTGGCTAGGTCCTCAGATGCCCATCCCTAGGGAACGGAAGGTTGACTGTCTATAAGATGAGAGTATAGATGTGAGGTATTTAGTGCATAGTGTTTGGTGCACAGTCGTGGTTCATGACGTATCGGTTTTTGTGGGGGGGAAAATGATTCCAGGCTAAAACTCACACCATTATGTCCACAAACATAGCACGGTTCTCGGCTTGCAGAGAAGAATTAGAAAAGGGCACGTGTTGGGGTGTGGGAGAGGGAATGGGTATGTGGAGGGGTGGTGGCCCAGTAAGAAGAGGGGGAGTTGACGAAAGCATGACAGAGAATGAGTGGGTGCAAACTGTGTGGAGGTCAGGGAAGGGAGCAGAGGATTCTCGTGTGGTTATAAAACAGATGGACCAAAGTCCTTAGGAGTTAATGGGAAAATTCCCTGGTTTCTTCTCGAAGGACTTCGCTTCTCATAGCCACATCCATATTTTAAACTCATCACTGAAATCTAAGTACACTCTTCATTTGCAGCCTGTCAGCTGAGGGAAAATTACAGAACGGGTCACAGCAGCAGGAAGATGATGGGTTGCATCTGATAAATGGCTATTTATATGTACTGAGCCGGCTCTGGGGTATTCTCGGGATATAATTTCATAGCAGAGTTAACATCATCCCATAAAATATGACAACAGGTTTTACACTGCCGATCTGAAATGAAATTGCAGCCTCCTATAACGAGCGAGAGAGGCCCAGAAGGCAGAATGGATTGAGCTTCCCCAAGATCCGGCACGTCCAGTCACAGGCCCTTTGAGTGGAGAGAGGGACACGGGGTGACAGAGCACATTCCCAATTCTCTGTGGCACCCAGCCACCCACTCTGGGGGGGAAGCAGCTTCTCAGCTCCACGCGGCAGGGACAACCCCTTCTGGCTGTAGATGGCCTTCCTGAAACTCCGGGCGTGAGTGACAATGGCCTCTCTCCCGTGGACCGGCACCGTCATTTCAGAGATGCTTTACCTTTCTTTCGACTGCTCTTCAATTGGGAAGAACTCGGAACTCTCCCTCACTGCACGCCCTTGGCCCAGTGTTAATGATTTAGGAAATAAATCTGAATGCCCCAGAGGTGGTCCACACTTGAAGGAGCTGCCAGTGTCAATATTTTAAGTGGACTGTTTTTGAAATGAAAATAATGGCAGCAGTGTTCCTCTCCTGGATCGCATGGGACTTCACTTTCCCCCCCGGGGAGAAGGAGGAGGCTGTGTGTGCACGGCTTGGTCGGCACACCTGTACTCTCCAAGCTCACTTTTTTAGGTGACTGAGTAGGCCTCACTCTAAGAAAAGCAAGACTCACTCTGCTCGCCGCTTGGCCACACCAGGATTTCTGTGCTGTCCACTCCTTTTCTTCAAGGAGTTCTACCTTGGCGTCCGAAGAGTACGTTTGGGAGACACAAATGTCCACGAAGGTCTTCGGTTCCATAGTGAGGTCATTCCTCAGGGATTTTTTTTTTTTTTTTTTTTTTTTGTTGGAGTCTCATTGTGTCCCCCA